>NC_057802.1:552928625-552971260 GCF_018294505.1 Triticum aestivum
CAAGCTTTTTCTCCTGCGATCCCCATGCCACCGCCCCACTACCGCGCCCCCACCGCCGGCGAGCACCGGCCCCACCCAGAACCCTAAGATAGATAGTGGGGTACCTCTCCGGCAAGCCCCCTCCCCGCTGCGAGTGGTTCTTCCTTAACTCCGGCGAGCCCCCCCCCTAAAAATCGACTGACCCAAAAGTCAATTCAGTCGACTAAAGTGTAGCTAAATTGGAGTAGAGCAGTAGCACGAGCGAGGGGGAGAGTAGCAGCAGCGCGAGCAAGCGAGAGCCAGAGCAGCAGCAGGAGATCCGGCTGGTATGGGCGCCGCCGCCGAAGGGGCCTCACACAGGGGGAGAGCCGCCGTGCAGTTGTCGCCCGCGGAGCCGGCTTCGAGGTTCCCGCTCCATGGGGGTGCAGGATGGAGCACCGTCTGTTATTGTAAGGTGATTCATTCATAATATTTCTTATGTGCGGTTTCAAGATGCTAAAAAGGTAGATTTGGTAATCGGCTTTTGAGCTCCATTTGCGACGGGAGGTTGAGTTAAGGAGAAGGTGCGATGCGATGAGTGTACAACCTCTTTGGTGGTGCCGAGTAGGCCTCGGCTTTGTCCGAGGAGTCGGTGAGGATGCTGCGGTTCCGGTGGAGCAGGTTAAGGCGGCGCTGTGGGGATGGAGCAGCCGCGATAGATGAGGCGATCGTCGGAGCAGCTCCTTGGAGGTGGAGGACGGGGTGGCTGAACTGGCGGGACGACGGGATGGACGACGGACCCTCATCCGGGGAGGTGGATGAGGGACGTCGAGCTGTTGCGGTGGACGACGTCGTCGGGGAAGAGGCTCTGGCTGGGCAGCGGTAGGTGGCGGACGAAGGAGGGTGGGGTTTCGCGGCTGGAGCGGAGAGGTTATGGCGGCCTGGGATTTCGAATGGCGAAAAGGAGGCGATGGGAGGGGGAACCATGACTTAGGGACGCGCTTGTCCAAAATGTAGGGTGTGTTACAAAAGTACCCCCACCGATTTGAACTAGCGGCCCTTTCGGCTAAGGGTTAGAAGGGGGATCTCGCGTGTCGGGATTTGGCAGCTGGAGAGAGTTCTCGCGCGCGTTGTAATCGGGATAGCAAGGCGCGGGTTGTGAAGGCGCCAGTTTTGGGAGCACGATATCTGAATTTTCGGGATATAACAAGGCGCGGGTTGAATTTTAGGGACAAGCCTTGCTACCGCTACCTCTTGAGCATTGCGTTGGTTTTCCCTTGAAGAGGAAAGGGTGATGCAGTAAAGGAGCGTAAGTATTTCCCTCGGTTTTTGAGAACCAAGGTATCAATCTAGTAGGAGGCCACGCACAAGTCCCTCGCACCTACACAAACAAATAAAATCCTCGCAACCAATGCAATAAAGGGGTTGTCAATCCCTTCACGGTCACTTACGAAAATGAGATCTGATAGATATGATATGATAATATTTTTGGTATTTTTGTGATAAAGATGCAAAGTAAAATAAAAGGCAATAAACATAGCTAAGTGTTGGAAGATTAATATGATGGAAAATAGACCCGGGGGCCATAGGTTTCACTAGTGGCTTCTCTCGAGAGCATAAGTATTACGGTGGGTAAACAAATTACTGTTGAGCAATTGACAGAATTGAGCATAGTTATGAGAATATCTAGGTATGATCATGTATATAGGCATCACGTCCGCGACAAGTAGACCGACTCTTGCCTGCATCTACTACTATTACTCCACACATCGACCGCTATCCAGCATGCACCTAGAGTATTAAGTTCAAAAGAACAGAGTAACGCTTTAAGTAAGATGACATGATGTAGAGGGATAAACTCATGCAATATGATATAACCCCATCTTGTTATCCTCGATGGCAACAATACAATACGTGCCTTGCTACCCCTACTGTCACTTGGAAAGGACACCACAAGATTGAACCCAAAGCTAAGCACTTCTCCCATTGCAAGAAAGATCAATCTAGTAGGCCAAACCAAACTGATAATTCGAAGAGACTTGCAAAGATAACCAATCATACATAAAAGAATTCAGAGAAGATTCAAATATTGTTCATAGATAAACTTGATCATAAACCCACAATTCATCGATCTCAACAAACACACTGCAAAAGAAGATTACATCGAATAGATCTCCACAAGAGAGGGGGAGAACATTGTATTGAGATCCAAAAAGAGAGAAGAAGCCATCTAGCTAATAACTATGGACCCGAAGGTCTGAGGTAAAGTACTCACACATCATCGGAGAGGCTATGGTGTTGATGTAGAAGCCCTCCATGATCGATGCCCCCTCCGACGGAGCGCCGAAAAAGGCCCCAAGATGGGATCTCACGGGTACAGAAGGTTGCGGCGGTGGAATTAGGTTTTTGGCTCCATATCTGGTAGTTTGGGGTACGTAGGTATATATAGGAGGAAGAAGTACGTCAGTATAGCAACGTGGGCCCCATGAGGGTGGAGGGCACCCCCAGGGGGTAGGCACGCCCCCCTACCTCGTGCCTTCCTAGTAGCTTTCTTGACGTAGGGTCCAAGTCCTCTGGATCACGTTCGTTCCAAAAATCACGTTCCCGAAGGTTTCATTCCGTTTGGACTCCGTTTGATATTCTTTTTCTGCGAAACTCTGAAATAGGCAAAAAACAGCAATTCTGGGCTGGGCCTCCGGTTAATAGGTTAGTCCCAAAAATAATATAAAAGTGTATAATAAAGCCCAATAATGTCCAAAATAGAATATAATATAGCATGGAACAATCAAAAATTATAGATACGTTGGAGACGTATCAAGCATCCCCAAGCTTAATTCCTGCTCGTCCTCGAGTAGGTAAATGATAAAAACAGAATTTTTGATGTGGAATGCTACTTAGCATAATTTCAATGTAATTCTTCTTATTGTGGCACGAATGTTTAGATTTAATATGATTCAAGATAAAAGTTTAATGTTGACATAAAAACAATAATACTTCAAGCATGCTAACCAAGCAATTATGTCTTAGCAAGTTATCCCTACAAAATCATATAGTCTGGCTATGCTCCATCTTCCCCACACAAAATATTGATATCATGTACAACGCCGGTTTTAGCCAAGCAATTGGTTCATACTTCTTAACGTGCTTCAGCCTTTTCAACTCTTACGCAATACATGAGCGCAAGCCATGGATATAGCACTATGGTGGAATAAGGTATAATGGTAGGGGTTATGTGGGAAGACAAAAAAGGAGAAAGTCTCACATCAACGAGCCTAATCAACGGGCTATGGAGATGCCCATCAATTGATGTCAATGCAAGGAGTAGGGATTGCCATGCAATGGATGCACTAGAGCTATAAGTGTATGAAAGCTCAAACAAAAGAAACTAAGTGGGTGTGCATCCAACTTGCTTGCTCACGAAGACCTTGGGCATTTGAGGAATCCCATCATTGGAATATACAAGCCAAGTTCTATAATTAAATTTCCCACTAGTATATGAAAGTGACAAAACAAGAGACTCTCTATCCTGAAGATCACGGTGCTACTTTGAAGCACAAGTGTGGTAAAAGGATAGTAACATTGTCCCTTCTCTCTTTTTCTATCATTTTTTTATTTGGGCCTTTTCTCTTTTTTTATGGCCTCTTTTTTTTATTTAGTCCGGAGTCTCATCCCGACTTGTGGGGGAATCGTAGTCTCCATCATCCTTTCCTCACTTGGGACAATGCTCTAATAATGATGATCATCACACTTTTATTTACTTACAACTCATGAATTACAACTCAATACTTAGAACAAAATATGACTCTATGTGGATGCCTCCGGCGGTGTACCGAGATATGCAATGAATCAAGAGCGACATGTATGAAAGAATTATGAATGGTGGCTTTGCCACAAATACAATGTCAACTACATGATCAGGCAAGGCAATATGACAATGATGGAGCGTGTCATGATAAACGAAATGATGGAAAGTTACATGGCAATATATCTTGGAATGGCCATGGAAATGCCATAATAGGTAGGTATCGTGGCCATTTTGAGGAAGATATAAGGCGGTTTATGTGTGATAGAGCGTATCATATCATGGGGTTTGGATGCACCGGCGAAGTTTGCACCAACTCTCAAGGTGAGAAAGGGCAATGCACAATACCGAAGAGGCTAGAAAATTGCGGAAAGGCAAGTGTGTGTATAATCCATGGAATCACATTAGTCATAAAGAACTCATATACTTATTGCAAAAATTTATTAGCCCTCGAAGCAAAGTACTACTACGCATGCTCCTAGGGGAAGGGTTGGTAGGAGTTAACCATCGCGTGATCCCGACCGCCACACAAAGGATGGCAATCAATAAATACCTCATGCTCCGACTTCATTACATAACGGTTCACCATACGTGCATGCTACGGGAATCACAAACTCCAACACAAGTATTTTTCAATTCCACAATTACTCAACTAGCACAACTATGATATTACCACCTTTATATCTCAAAACAATTATCTAGTATCAAATTTCTCATGATATTATAATTAAAGCAAATTGCCATGCTGTTTTAAGACTCTCAAAATAATATAAGTGAAGCATGAGAGATCAATAGTTTCTATAAAACAAATCCACCGCCGTGCTCTAAAAGATATAAGTGAAGTACTAGAGCAAAACTATATAGCTCAAAAAATATAAGTGAAGCACATAGAGTATTCTAACAAGTTCCAATTTATGTGTGACTCTCTCAAAAGGTGTGTACAGCAAGGATGATTGTGGTAAACTGAAAAAACAAAGACTCAAATAATACAAGACGCTCCAAGCAAAACACATATCATGTGGTGAATAAAAATATAGCTCCAAGTAAAGTTACCGATGGAAGTAGACGAAAAGAGGGGATGCCTTCCGGGGCATCCCCAAGATTTGGCTTTTTGGTGTCCTTAGATTATATTGGGGTGCCATGGGCATCCCCAAGCTTATGCTCTTGCCACTCCTTGTTCCATAATCCATCAAATCTTTTACCCAAAACTTGAAAACTTCACAACACAAAACTCAGCAGAAAATCTCGTGAGCTCCGTTAGCGAAACAAAACAAAACACCACTTTAAGGTACTGTAATGAACTCATTATTTATTTATATTGGTGTTAAACCTACTGTATTCCAACTTCTCTATGGTTTATAAACTATTTTACTAGCCATAGATTCCTCAAAATAAGCACACAACACACGAAAAACAGAATCTGTCAAAAACAGAACAGTCTGTAGTAATCTGTAACTAACGCAAACTTCTGTAACTCAAAAAATTCAGCCAAAATAGGAAGACCTAGACAATTTGATTATTGATCAGCATCAATTGGAATCAATATTTTATCGCGTTCTGGTGATTTTTAACAATTATTTTCATGAACAAAAAGTTTCTGGAATTTTCAGCAAGATCAAATAACTATCATCCAAGAAGATCCTATAGGTTAAACTTGGCACAAACACTAATTAAAACATAAAAACACATCTAACCAGAGTCTAGATCAAATATTTATTCCTAAACAGAAGCAAAAAAGCAAAAAACTAAAAAATAAAATTGGGTTGCCTCCCAACAAGCGCTATCGGTTAACGCCCCTAGCTAGGCATAAAAGCAAGGATAGATCTAGGTATTGCCATATTTGGTTGGCAATCCATAAGTGACTCTCATAATAGATTCATAAGGTAATTTTATTTTGTTTCTAGGGAAGTGTTCCATGCCTTTCCTTAACGGAAATTGGAATCTAATATTCCCTTCCTTCATATCAATAATTGCACCAATCGTTCTAAGGAAAGGTCTACCAAGAATAATAGGACAGGAAGGATTGCAATCTATATCAAGAACAATAAAATCTACTGGCACATAATTCCTATTTGCAACAATAAGAACATCATTAATTATTTCCGTAGGTTTCTTAATGGTGGAATCCGCAAGGTGCAAGTTTAAAGAGCAATCATCAAAATCACGCAAACCTAGCAAATCACACAAAGTCTTTGGAATCGTGGAAACACTAGCACCCAAATCACACAAAGCATAGCATTCATGATTTTTAATTTTGATTTTAATAGTAGGTTCCCACTCATCATAAAGTTTTCTAGGGATAGAAACTTCCAACTCAAGTTTTTCTTCATAAGATTGCATCAAAGCATCAACGATATGTTTGGTAAAGGCTTTATTTTGACTATAAGCATGTGGAGAATTTAGCACGGATTGCAACAAGGAAATACAATCTATCAACGAGAAATTATCATAATTAAAATCCTTGAAATCCAAAATAGTGGGTCCATTAATATCTAGAGTTTTGATCTCTTCAATCCCGCTTTTACCAATTTTTGTATCAAGATCTAAAACCTCCGAATTTTTGGAACGCCTTCTATGTAAAGGTGAATCATATTCAGTCCCATAATTATCAAGATTTATATTGCAAAACAAAGATTTAATAGGGGACACATCAATAACTTTTAGATCTTCATCTTTATTTTCATAGAAACTAGAAGAACACGCTTTGACAAAACAATCTTTCTTAGCACGCATCCTAGCGGTTCTTTCTTTGCACTCATCAATGGAAATTCTCATGGCCTTGAGAGACTCATAATATCATGCTTAGGTGGAATAGATCTAAGTTTCAAAGAATCAACATCAAGAGAAATTCTATCAACGTTCCTAGCTAATTCATCAACTTTAAGCAATTTTTCTTCAAGCAAAGCATTGAAATTCTTTTGCGAATTCATAAACTCCTTAACACTAGTCTCAAATTCAGAGGGCATCTTATTAAAATTTCCATAAGAATTGTTGTAGGAGTTAGCATAATTATTAGAGGAATTACACGGATACGGCGTAGGATTAAAGTTTCCTCTACACGCGTTGTTACAAAAATTATTCCTACCAACAAAATTCACATCCATGGATTCATTATTATTCTCAATCAAGGTAGACAAAGCCATATCATTAGGATCAGAAGAAACAATTTTATTAGCAAATAATTTCATAAGTTCATCCATCTTTCCACTCAAAACATTAATTTCTTCTATCGCATGCACTTTCTTATTAGTAGATCTTTTAGTGTGCCATTGAGAATAATTAACCATAATATTATCTAGGAGTTTAGTGGCTTCTCCTAAAGTGATTTCCATAAAGTGCCTCCCGCGGCCGAATCTAAAAGATTTCTAGAAGCAAAATTCAATCTGGCATAAAAAATTTGTATAATCATCCACAAATTCAAACCATGTGTAGGGCAATTACGTGTCATTAATTTCATCCTCTCCCAAGCTTGTGCAACATGTTCATGATCAAGTTGCTTAAAATTCATGATATCGTTTCTAAGAGAGTTGATCTTAGCGGGAGGAAAATACTTAGCGATAAAAGCATCTTTGCACTTATTCCAAGAATCAATACTATTTTTAGGCAAAGACAAAAACCAAGCTTTAGCACGATCTCTAAGGGAAAAAGGAAATAGCTTCAATTTAACAATATCATTGTCCACATCTTTCTTCTTTTGCATATCACACAAATCAACGAAGCTATTTAGATGGGTAGCGGCATCTTCACTAGGAAGGCCGGCGAATTGATCTTTCATGACAAGATTCAACAAAGCAACATTAATTTCACAAGATTCAGTATCGGTAAGAGGAGCAATCGGAGTGCTAAGGAAATCGTTGTTGTTAGTATTGGTAAAGTCACATAATTTGGTATTATCTTGAGCCATCGTGACAAGCAAGCAATCCAACACACGAGCAAACAAGAAGCGAACGAAAAAGAGGCGAACGGAAAAGAGAGGGCGAATAAAACGGCAAGGGTGAACTAGGGGGAAGGAAAACGAGAGGCAAATGGCAAATACTGTAATGCGGGAGATAAGGGTTTGTGATGGGTACTTGGTGAAGGAAATATGCCCTAGAGGCAATAATAAAGTTATTATTTATTTCCTTATATCATGATAAATGTTTATTATTCATGCTAGAATTGTATTAACCGGAAACATGATACATGTGTGAATACATAGACAAACAGAGTGTCACTAGTATGCCTCTACTTGACTAGCTCGTTAATCGAAGATGGTTATGTTTCCTAGCTATAGACAAAGAGTTGTCATTTGATTAAAGGGATCACATTATTAGGAGAATGATGTGATTGACTTGACCCAATCCATTAGCTTAGCACTTTATCGTTTAGTATGTTGCTATTGCTTTCTTCATGACTTATACATGTTCCTATGACTATGAGATTATGCAACTTCCGTTTACCGGAGGAACACTTTGTGTGCTACCAAACGTCACAACGTAACTGGGTGATTATAAACGTGCTCTACAGGTGTCTCTGAAGGTACTTGTTGGATTGGCGTATTTCGAGATTAGGATTTGTCACTCCGATTGTCGAAGAGGTATCTATGGGCCCACTCGGTAATGCACATCACTATAAGCCTTGCAAGCATTGCAACTAATGAGTTAGTTGCGGGATGATGTATTATGGAACGAGTAAAGAGACTTGCCGGTAACGAGATTGAACTAGGTATTGAGATACCGACGATCGAATCTCGGGCAAGTAACATACCGATGACAAAGGGAACAACGTATGTTGTCATGCGGTTTGACCGATAAAGATCTTCGTAGAATATGTGGGAGCCAATATGAGCATCCAGGTTCCGCTATTGGTTATTTACCAGAGACGTGTCTCGGTCATGTCTACATAGTTCTCGAACCCGTAGGGTCCGCACGCTTAAAGTTCGATGACGGTTATGTTATGAGTTTATGTGATTTGATGTACCGAAGGTAGTTCGGAGTCCCGGATAAGATTGGGGACATGACGAGGAGTCTCGAAATGGTCGAGACATAAAGATCGATATATTGGACGACTATATTCGGACATCGGAAAGGTTTCGAATGATTCGGGTATTTTTCGGAGTACCGGAGAGTTACGGGAATTCGCCGGGGAGTATATGGGCCTTATTGGGCTTTAGGGGAAAGAAAGAGGACAGGCTACGCGCCCCCCAAGGCCTAGTCCGAATTGGACTAGGGGGAGGGGCTGCGCCCCCTCCTTCCTTCTCTTCCCTCTTCCCTTTCCTTGACTGCTACTCCTACTACTTGGAAGGGGGGAATCCTATTCCCGGTGGGAGTAGGACTCCTCCAGGGCGCGCCATAAGGGCCGGCCCTCTCCCCCTCCTCCACTCCTTTATATACGTGGCCAGGGGCACCCCATAGACACAACAATTGATCCCTTAGATCTCTTAGCCGTGTGCGGTGTCCCCCTCCACCATAATCCACATCGGTCATATCGTAGCGGTGCTTAGGCGAAGCCCTACGTCGGTAGAACATCATCATCGTCACCACGCCGTCGTGCTAACGGAACTCTCCCTCAAATCTCGGCTGGATCGGAGTTCGAGGGACGTCATCGAGTTGAACGTGTGCTGAACTCGGAGGTGTCGTTCGTTCGGTACTTGATCGGTCGGATCGTGAAGACGTACGACTACATCAACCGCGTTGTGCTAACGCTTCCACTTTCGGTCTACGAGGGTACGTGGACACACTCTCCCCTCTCGTTGCTATGCATCACCATGATCTTGCGTGTGCGTAGGAATTTTTTTGAAATTACTACGTTCCCCAACAGTGGCATCCGAGCCAGGTTTTATGCGTTGATGTTATATGCACGAGTAGAACACAAGTGAGTTGTGGGCGATACAAGTCATACTGCTTACCGGCATGTCACACTTTGGTTCGGCGGTATTGTTGGATGAAGCGGCCCGGACCGACATTACGCGTACGCTTACGCGAGACTGGTTTTACCGCCGTGCTATGCACACAGGTGACTAGCGGGTGTCAGTTTCTCGAACTTTAGTTGAACTGAGTGTGGCTACGCCCGGTCCTTGAGAAGGTTAAAACATCACTAACTTGACGAACTATCATTGTGGTTTTAATGCGTAGGTAAGAACGGTTCTTGCTCAACCCATAGCAGCCACGTAAAACTTGCAACAACAAAGTAGAGGACATCTAACTTGTATATTTTGTTGTATGAGATGATCATGTTTCGAACCGAGTTATCGGCAACTGGCAGGAGCCATATGGTTGTCGCTTTATTGTATGCAATGCAATCACCCTGTAATTGCTTTACTTTATCACTAAGCGGTAGCGATAGTCGTAGAAGCAATAGTTGGCGAGATGACAACGATGCAACGATGGAGATCAAGGTGTCCCGCCGGCGACGATGGTGATCATGATGGTGCTTCAGAGATGGAGATCACAAGCACAAGATGATGATGGCCACATCATATCACTTATATTGATTGCATGTGATGTTTATCTTTTATGCATCTTATCTTGCTTTGATTGACGGTAGCATTATAAGATGATCTCTCACTAAATTTCAAGATAAAAGTGTTCTCCCTGAGTATGCACCGTTGCCAAAGTTCATCGTGCCCAGACACCACGTGATGATCGGGTGTGATAAGCTCTACGTCCATCTACAACGGGTGCAAGCCAGTTTTGCACACACAGAATACTCGGGTTAAACTTGACGAGCCTAGCATATGCAGATATGGCCTCGGAACACTGAGACCGAAAGGTCGAGCATGAATCATATAGTAGATATGATCAACATAGTGATGTTCACCATTGAAAACTACTCCATTTCACGTGATGATCGGTTATGGTTTAGTTGATTTGGATCACGTGATCACTTAGATGATTAGAGGGATGTCTATCTAAGTGGGAGTTCTTAAGTAATATGATTAATTGAACTTAAATTTATCATGAACTTAGTCCTGGTAGTATTAGCATATCTATGTTGTAGATCAATAGCTCGCGTTTAGCTCCCCTGTTTTAATTTTTATATGTTCCTAGAGAAAACTAAGTTGAAAGATGTTAGTAGCAATGATGCAGATTGGATCCGTGATCTGAGGTTTATCCTCATTGCTGCACAGAAGAATTATGTCCTTGATGCACCGCTAGGTGACAGACCTATTGCAGGAGCAGATGCAGACGTTATGAACGTTTTGACAAAAGCTTGATATGATGACTACTTGATAGTTAAGTGCACCATGCTTTACGGCTTAGAACCGGGACTTCAAAAATGTTTTGAAAGCCACGGAGCATATAAGATGTTCCAAGAGTTGAAATTGGTATTTCATACTCGTGCCCGTGTTGAGAGGTATGAGACCTCTGAAAATACTTTCCCTACAAGATGGAGGAGAATAGCTCAACCAGTGAGCATATGCTCAGATTGTCTGGGTACTACAATTGCTTGAATCAAGTGGGAGTTAATCTTCCAGATAAGATAGTAATTGACAGGATTCTCTAGTCACTATCACCAAGTTATTAGAACTTCGTGATGAGCTATAATATGCAAGGGATGACGAAAGTAATTCCCGAGCTCTTCGCGATGCTGAAATCGACGAAGGTAGAAATCAAGAAAGAGCATAAAGTGTTGATGGTTAACAAGACCACTAGTTTCAAGTAAAGGGACAAAGGGAAGAAAGGGGAACTTCAAGAAGAACGGCAAGCAAGTTGCTGCTCAAGTGAAAAAGCCCAAGTCTAGACCTAAGCCTGAAACTGAGTGCTTCTACTGCAAAGGGACTGGTCACTGGAAGCGGAACTGCCCCAAGTATTTGGTGGATAAGAAGGATGGCAAAGTGAACAAAGCTATATTTGATATACATGTTATTAATGTGCACTTTACTAGTATTTATAGCAACCCCTCGGTATTTGATACTGGTTCAGTTGCTAAGAGTAGTAACTCGAAACAGGAGTTGCAGAATGAACAGACACTAGTTAAGGGTGAAGTGATGATGTGTATTGCAAGTGGTTCGAAGATTGATATGATCATCATCGCACACTCCCTATACTTTCGGGATTAGTGTTGAACCTAAAATAAATGTTATTTAGTGTTTGCATTGAGCATGAATATGATTGGATCATGTTTATTGCAATACGGTTATTCATGTAAGATTAGAGAATAATTGTTGTTCTGTTTACATGAATAAAACCTTATATGGTCATACGCTCAATGAAAATGGTTTGTTGGATCTCGATCGTGGTGATACACATTTTCATAATATTGAAGCCAAAAAGATGCAAACTTAATAATGATAGTGCAACTTATTTGTGGCACTGCTGTTTAGGTCATATTGGTGTAAAGCGCATGAAGAAACTCCATGCTGATGGACTTTCGGAATCACTTGATTATGAATCACTTGATACTTGCGAACCATGCCTCATGGTGGGCAAGATGACTAAAACTCCGTTCTCCGGAACAATGGAGCGAGCAACTGACTTATTGGAAATAATACATACTGATGTATGCAGTCCGATGAGTGTTAAGGCTCGCGGCAAGTATCATTATTTTCTGACCTTCACAGATGATTTGAGCAGATATGGGTATATCTACTTGATAAAACATGAGTCTGAAACATTTGAAAAGTTCAATAGAATTTCAGAGTGAAGTGTAAAATCATCGTAACAAGAAAGTTTCTACGATCTGATCACGGAGACAAATATTTGAGTTATGAGTTTGGTCTTCAATTAAAACAATGTGGAATAGTTTCACAAATTCGTGCCACCTAGAACACCACAGCATAATGGTGTGTCTGAACATCATAACCGTACTTTATTGGATATAGTGCAATCTATGATGTTTCTTACCGATTTACCACTATAGTCTTGGGGTTATGCATTAGAGACAGCTGCATTCACGTAAAAAAGGGCACCATCTAAATCCATTGAGACGACACCGTATGAACTGTGGTTTGGCAAGAAACCAAAGTTGTCGTTTCTTAAAAGTTTGGGGTTGCGATGCTTATAAGAAAAAGTTTCATCCTGATAAGCTCAAACCCAAATCGGAGAAATGTGTCTTCATAGGATACCCAAAGGAGACAGTTGGGTACACCTTCTATTACAGATCCAAAGGCAAGACATTCGTTGCCAACATTGGATCCTTTCTAGAGAAGGAGTTTCTCTCGAAAGAAGTGAGTGGGAGGAAAGTAGAACTAGATGAGGTAAATGTACCTACTCCCTTATTGGAAAATAGTTCATCACAGAAACCGGTTCCTGTGACGTCTATACCAATTAGTGAGGAAGTTAATGATGATGATCATGAAACTTCAGATCAAGTTGCTACTGAACCTCGTAGGTCAACCAGAGTAAGAGCCGCACCAGAGTGGTATGGTAATCCTGTTCTGGAGGTTATGTTACTAGACCATGACGAACCTACGAACTATGAAGAAGCGATGGTGAGCCCGGATTCCGCAAAATGGCTTGAGGCCATGAAATCTGAGATGGGATCCATGTATGAGAACAAAAGTGTGGACTTTGGTTGACTTGCCCGATGATCGGCAAGCCATCGAGAATAAATGGATTTTCAAGAGGAAGATGGACGGTGATCGTAGTGTTACTATCTACAAAGCTAGAATTGTCGCAAAAGGTTTTCGACAAGTTCAAGGTGTTGACTACGATGAGAGTTTCTCACTCATATCTATGCTTAAGTCTGTCCGAATCATGTTAGCAATTACCGCATTTTATGAAATCTGGCAAATGGATAAAAAAAACTGCATTCCTTAATGGATTTATTAAAGAAGAGTTGTATATGATGCAACCAGAAGGTTTTGTCAATCCTAAAGGTGCTAACAAAATATGCAAGCTGCAGCGATCCATCTATGGACTGGTGCAAGCATCTCGGAGTTGGAATACACGCTTTGATAAGTTGATCAAAGCATATAGTTTTATACAGACTTGCGGTGAAGCCTGTGTTCACAAGAAAGTGAGTGGGAGCACTACAACATTTCTGATAAGTATATGTGAATGACATATTGTTGATCGGAAATAATATAGAATTATTCTACAAAGCATAAAGGAGTGTTTGAAAGGAGTTTTTCAAAGAAAGACCTCGGTGAAGCTGCTTACATTTTGAGCATCAAGATCTATAGAGATAGATCAAGACGCTTGATAAGTTTTTTCAATGAGTACATACCTTGACAAGATTTTGAAGTAGTTCAAAATGGAATAGTCAAAGAAAGAGTTCTTACCTGTGTTACAAGGTATGAAATTGAGTAAGACTCAAAGCCCGACCATGGCAGAAGATAGAAAGAGAATGAAAGTCATTCCCTATGCCTCAGCCATATGTTCTATAAAGTATGCCATGCTGTATACCAGATCTATTGTATACATTACACTAATTTTGGCAAGGGAGTACAATAGTGATCTAGGAGTAGATCACTGGACAACGGTCAAAATTATCCTTAGTGGAATAAGGATATGTTTCTCGATTATGGAGGTGACAAAAAGGTTCATCGTAAAGGGTTACGTCGATGCAAGTTTTGACACTGATCCAGATGACTCTAAGTCTCAATCTGGATACATATTGAAAATGGGAGCAATTAGCTAGAGTAGCTCCACGCAAGAGCATTGTTGACATAGAAATTTGCAAAATACATACGGATCTGAATGTGGCAGACCCGTTGACTAAACGTCTCTCACAAGAAAAACATGATCACACCTTAGTACTCTTTGGGTGTTAATCACATAGCGATGTGAACTAGATTATTGACTCTAGTAAACCCTTTGGGTGTTGGTCACATGACGATGTGAACTATGGGTGTTAATCACATGGTGATGTGAACTATTGGTGTTAAATCACATGGTGATGTGAACTAGATTATTGACTCTAGTGCAAGTAGGAGACTGAAGGAAATATGCCCTAGAGGCAATAATAAAGTTATTATTTATTTCCTTATATCATGATAAATGTTTATTATTCATGCTAGAATTGTATTAACCGGAAACATGATACATGTGTGAATACATAGACAAATAGAGTGTCACTAGTATGCCTCTACTTGACTAGCTCATTAATCGAAGATGGTTATGTTTCCTAGGTATAGATAAATAGTTGTCATTTGATTAAGGGATCACATCATTAGGAGAATGATGTGATTGACTTGACCCAATCCATTAGCTTAGCACTTGATCGTTTAGTATGTTGCTATTGCTTTCTTCATGACTTATACATGTTCCTATGACTATGAGATTATGCAACTCCCGTTTATCGGAGGAACACTTTGTGTGCTACCAAACGTCACAACGTAACTGGGTGATTATAAAGGTGCTCTACAGGTGTCTCCGAAGGTACTTGTTGGGTTGGCGTATTTCGAGATTAGGATTTGTCACTCCGATTGTCGGAGAGGTATCTCTGGGCCCACTCGGTAATGCACATCACTATAAGCCTTGCAAGCATTGCAACTAATGAGTTAGTTGCGGGATGATGTATTACGGAACAAGTAAAGATACTTGCCGGTAACGAGATTGAACTAGGTATTGAGATACCGACGATCGAATCTCGGGCAATTAACATACCGATTACAAAGGGAACAATGTGTGATGTTATGCGGTTTGACCGATAAAGATCTTCGTAGAATATGTGGCAGCCAATATGAGCATCCAGGTTCCGCTATTGGTTATTTACCGGAGATGTGTCTCGGTCATGACTACATAGTTCTCGAACCCGTAGGGTCCGCACGCTTAAAGTTCGATGACGGTTATATTATGAGTTTATATGATTTGATGTACCGAAGGTAGTTCGGAGTCCCGAATGAGATTGGGGACATGACGAGGAGTATAGAAATGGTCGAGACGTAAAGATCGATATATTGGACGACTATATTCGGACATCGGAAAGGTTCCGAGTGATTCGGGAGTACCCGAGAGTTACGTGAATTCGCCGGGGAGTATATGGGCCTTATTGGGCTTTAGGGGAAAGAGAGAGGAGAGGCTGCACGCCCCCCCCCCCCAAGGCCTAGTCCGAATTGGACTAGGGGGAGGGGCTGCGCCCCCTCCTTCCTTCTCTTCTCTCTTCCCTTTCCTTGACTCCTACTCCTACTACTTGGAAGGGGGGGAATCCTACTCCCGGTGGGAGTAGGACTCCTCCAGGGCGCGCCATAGGGGCCGGCCTCTCCCCCTCCTCCACTCCTTTACATACGTGGCCAGGGGGCACCCCATAGACACAACAATTGATCCCTAGGATCTCTTAGCCGTGTGCGGTGTCCCCCTCCATCATAATCCACCTCGGTCATATTGTAGTGGTGCTTAGGCGAAGCCCTGCGTCGGTAGAACATCATCATCGTCACCACGCCGTCGTGCTGACGGAACTCTCCCTCAAAGCTCGGCTGGATCGGAGTTCGAGGGACTTCATCTAGTTGAACATGTGCTGAACTCGGAAGTGTCGTGCGTTCGATACTTGATCGGTCGGATCGTGAAGACATACGACTACATCAACCGCGTTGTGCTAACGCTTCCGCTTTCGGTCTATGAGGGTACTTGGACACACTCTCCCCTCTCGTTGCTATGCATCACCATGATCTTGCGTGTGCGTAGGGATTTTTTTGAAATTACTTCGTTCCCCAACACTTGGTATGTTGACTTTTGCGTAGACTCCCCGGCAACGGCGCCAGAAATCCTTCTTGCTACCTCTTGAGCACTGCGTTGGTTTTCCCTTGAAGAGGAAAGGGTGATGTAGTAAAGCAGCGTAACTATTTCCCTCAATTTTGAGAACCAAGGTATCAATCCAGTTGGAGGCCATGCACGAGTCCCTCGCACCTACACAAACAAATAAAATCCTTGCAACCAACGCGATAAAGGGGTTGTCAATCCCTTCAAGGTCACTTACGAAAGTGAGATCTGATAGATATGATATGATAATATTTTTGGTATTTTTTTGATAAAGATGCAAAGTAAAATAAAAGGCAATAAAAATAGCTAAGTTTTGGAAGATTAATATGATGGAAAATAGACCCGGGGCCATAGGTTTCACTAGTGGCTTCTCTCGAGAGCATAAGTATTACGGTGGGTAAACAAATTACTGTTGAGCAATTGACAGAATTGAGCATAGTTATGAGAATATCTAGGTACGATCATGTATATAGGCATCACGTCCGCGACAAGTAGACCGACTCCAGCCTGCATCTACTACTATTACTCCACACATCGACCGCTATCCAGCATGCATCTAGAGTATTAAGTTCAAAAGAAGAGAGTAACGCTTTAAGTAAGATGGCATGATGTAGAGGGATAAACTCATGCAATATGATATAAACCCCATCTTGTTATCCTCGATGGCAACAATACAATACGTGCCTTGCTGCCCCTACTGTCACTGGGAAAGGACACCGCAAGATTGAACCCAAAGCTAAGCACTTCTCCCATTGCAAGAAATATCAATCTAGTAGGCCAAACCAAACTGATAATTCGAAGAGACTTGCAAAGATAACCAATCATACATAAAAGAATTCAGAGAAGATTCAAATATTGTTCATACATAAAGAGAGGGGGAGAATATTGTTCAAAGATAACCCACAATTCATCGGTCTCAACAAACACACCGCAAAAGAAGATTACATCGAATAGATCTCCACAAGAGAGGGGGAGAACATTGTATTGAGATCCAAAAAGAGAGAAGAAGCCATCTAGCTAATAACTATGGACCCGAAGGTCTGAGCTAAACTACTCACACATCATCGGAGAGGCTATGGTGTTAATGTAGAAGCCCTCCGTGATCGATGCCCCCTCCGGCGGAGCGCCGGAAAAGGCCCCAAGATGGGATCTCACGGGTACAGAAGGTTGCGCCGGTGGAATTAGGTTTTTGGCTCCATATCTGGAAGTTTGGGGGTACGTAGGTATATATAGGAGGAATAAGTACGTCGGTGGAGCAATGTGGGCCCCATGAGGAAGGAGGGCACGCCCAGGGGGTAGGCGCGCCCCCCTACCTCGTGCCTTCCTGGTAGCTTTCTTGACGTAGGGTCCAAGTCCTCTGGATCACGTTCGTTCCAAAAATCACGTTCCCGAAGGTTTCATTCCGTTTGGACTCCGTTTGATATTGTTTTTCTGCGAAACTCTGAAATAGGCAAAAAACAGCAATTCTGGGTTGAGCCTCCGGTTAATAGGTTAGTCCCAAAAATAATATAAAAGTGTATAATAAAGCCCAATAATGTCCAAAACAGAATATAATATTGCATGGAACAATCAAAAATTATAGATACGTTGGAGACGTATCAAGCATAACATGTAATATTGTACTTGTACGTACCAAATCAATTCGCACTTCTCTCAACAAAATAAAACAAAAAAATAAAACTATTCACACCACACAAAGAGAGTGTCTTGTCCCGTTTTACTATACAAATGCTATTCAAAGCTACTCCCTCCTTCCATCTATATAGGGCCTAATGCGTTTTTCGAGGCTAACTTTGACCAAATATTAGAGCAATAATATATGACATGCAACTTACACAAAGCACACCATTAAATTCGTGTGTGAAAGGAGCTTTCAATGATATAATTTTCACATTGTGCATGTTATGTACTATTAATCTTGTCAGTAGTCAAAGGCGGTCTTAAGAAACGCATTAGGCCCTATATAGATGGAAGGAGGGAGTATGAATCCATTTTATGTCCAATTAATTTTTTTCGCTGGCTGTATAATGCATGTAACCTACTCATACCAACATTTTAGTGCATTCTAAATGTCTATACTACCGCTGCAATTCGAACTGAATTTGAATTCGTTTCTGTATTTCAATAAGAATCTACAATCATGATTGTTGCCAACTTCAACCATCATTCGTGTATTACCTTAACAACACACCACATGATTACTATAGAGATAGATATGAAATATGTGTACTATATGAACTCGAATTCAATTTTTTGAATACACTTGATGTTGATTCCAATAATAGTACGTTTGATGTACTAACTTTATATTCATAATCTAAACCATGTTCCATACGTACACCGTGTTTATCACACAAAGTATAGTGCCCCGCCCCCTACATTATGACAAGTATTTAGCCCTGGGCTGCAAAAGCCACACATTAGCCCAAATTATAGTCAATGTTCTATATATTATATGTAGTACTAGGAAGATGCCCATGCGTTCCACGGAACATCAAGATGATCGAGGGGAGGCCTTATTTGCAAATATGGAGAGGGGTGTGGGTATCTTTTTTCAAAATTGCCATAGTTTCCTCCCTATCCGTCAGATATAAATCGGACGGCCTATATTGTAGGATGGCACGCACACCATCATCAACAACTCTGTTTTTTATAAGAGTAGAGATAAAATATATTATATGTATATTCATAACCACACCATGTGTATCACTTTACATATATTCACGCATGCGTCGGTTTAAAACACTATGATAAATTCTTCAAATATCTGAATTCACTTTTTATAATGAATTATGATCTCTATTCGTCTTTTACACCCACACAATCCTCTTATCTTTGTAGCCAGCGCTAACTTTCTCTCATGCCTGCACACACCCGCATCCCTCTCACCCTCCCTCGGCATTCTCTAGCTCCATCGCGCAAATTCGTCTTTTCACTTTAGGTCGTTCACCCACTGAGGGAGTCCTGGACTAAGGGGTCCTCGGGCGTCCGGTCTGTTAGCCATGGGCCGGACTGATGGGCTGTGAAGATACGAAGACCGAAGACTGCACCCGTGTCCGGATGGGACTCTCCTTGGCGTGGAAGGCAAGCTTGGTGACCGGATATGTAGATTCCTTTCTTTATAACCGACCTTGTGTAACCCTAGATCCTCCTGGTGTCTATATAAACCGGAAGACTTAGTCCAAAAAGAGACACTCATTACCATAGTCATACAGGCTAGACTTCTAGGGTTTTAGCCATTACGATTTCATGGTAGATCAACTCTTGTAATACTCATATTCATCAAGATCAATCAAGCAGGAAGTGGGGTATTACCTCCATAGAGAGGGCCCGAACCTGGGTAAACATCGTGTACCCTGTCTCATGTTACCATCGACCTTAGACGCACAGTTCGGGACCCCCTACCCAAGATCCGCCGGTTTTGACACCGACATTGGTGCTTTCATTAAGAGTTCCACGGTGCCGTCGACAACAGGATCGATGACTCGCCTCATCCTTAAAGACAATATCACTGTCGGAGGAGAACTGGCCCCAGGCCAAACCCTCCGGTTGGGCAGCTTTACCATAACCGCCCGCTCGGCCGTTAAGCCGACGATGACCTCTCGGGCCATCGAAAACCCTCTTCGTGTCGACCCTAAGCACTCCAAGCAGATGGATCCGGCGGAGTTTTCGTCTTTAAACGAGCTCCTTGATCGCATCGCCGCCCTGGGAATCGCCACAGATTACGATCGGATCGGGCTCAAACCAGACCAAAGAGAAATCAAATCTCTACCGATCACCCACCAGATAGCGGTAGTCGAGAAGCAAGACGGCGACTCTTCCCCTATACTTAAGACGGACTACGTCCGGATCGCCGACCCTACAGAGCCGGATACCCACCCGCAAAAGGAGGTGACTGGCCTTCCGAACATAGAATCGGATGGCGGGCAAAGCCAAGCAGAAGATACTCCGGAGCCCGGACTGTTAAGTCCGGAAAAATTTCAGACTCCGGACCATCGATCGGGTCAGGGTCCTGATCCAATTCCACCCACCTACCGAGACATAAGTGCCCTCACGAGCATACAACAGCAGTCTCAGGAAACGGTCCACCACTTCTGGGCCAGATTCCTCCTTGTCAAGGACAAGGTTAAAGATTGCCGCGACGAGGACCCGATATCAGCGTTCCGCAACAATTGCATGAACGAAGGAATCCTCAACGCCATTAATCGCCACCACATACTACACTTTTCCGACTTGGCAACTATCGTACAGAAGTACAACGCAATGGAAAGCGCATGGAGGGATCAAGCAGCTTGTTGGGAGCCATCGGTTCCAACTCAACAACTGGTCCAGACGAAAAGGGCGCATCCTCGTGACGCGCCCAGTCCAATAGCCAAGAAATACAAACCCATTACGCGGCGCGGAACCGTTCTGGAGGTATGGCTCGATGGCCCATGCAAAATACACACAACACCGGATACCATACAAACCCACAGCCTTAGAGCATGTTGGATACTCCGGCAGGTGGCAAAAAGCGGCGAGGACATCCTTACCAAAAACAACCCAGAGCAACACCCTCCAGAAGACGACGACCCCAGAGTACTGATGGTCTTTGAAACAATAAGCGCAAAAGGGCACTTCGTGCCCTCGCCGAAGTCTGTCAAATCGCCACAGTAAACCCTTGGAACGACACGGCTATAACCTTTAACGCCGGCGACGAACCAAGATACAGGATAGTCCGAGCACCAGCCGCTTTAGTCCTCAGCCCCATCGTTGACGGCTTTCGACTCTCCAAGGTCCTCATGGACGGTGGCAGCGGTCTAAACCTCATCTATGAGGATACACTCCACAAAATGGATAGACATGAGCCGCATCAAGCAAAGCAGCACAACCTTCTGAGGAATCATTCCCGGTCGGGAGGCGCGGTGTGCGGAAAAAATCACACTTGACGTGGTATTCGGCACGCCGGAGAATGATCGGTCTGAAGAAATCACCTTCCAAGTGGCTCCTTTCAGCAGCGGATACCACGCCCTATTGGGGCGGGATGCTTTTACACGCTTCCAGGCTATACCTCATTACGGGTATATGAAGCTCAAAATGCCCGGACCAAACGGCGTAATCACTCTTGTCAGTGATCCGGACATAGCACTCCGCGCCGAAAACAAAACCGCATCCCTGGCCCTTGAGGCATTATCTGAAGCCCTCGCGGCCGAAGAATTAACCGCACTGCGCTCCACGATGGATAGGGACGATGTGATCTTAGACAAACGACCCAAATCCACCTCCTTCAAACCAGCAGAAGAAATAGTCAAATTCCAGGTCCACCCAACGGACCCCAAGAAGACAGCATCTATGGGAGCACAACTAGACCCAACGGTCGACGCCGCACTAAGGGATTTCCTTCGCGAAAACTGGGACATATTCACCTGGCACCCTTCTGACATGCCTGGAATCCCACGTGAGCTGGCCGAACATAGCCTTAATATCTTAAAGGGATACAAACCAGTCAAACAAGCACTGCGGTGCTTTTCCGAGCCCAAACGCCAAACTATGGGGGAGGATCTGGCCAAGCTAATTGAAGCCGAATTCATCAGAGAAATAAAACATCCGGACTGGCTGGTAAACCTGGTGATGGTACCAAAGAAGGACAAATCCTGGCGGTTGGTGCGTCGATTTTAAAGACCTCAATAAGGCTTGCCCTAAGGATCCCTTCCCCCTCCCCCGCATTGACAAAATCATTGATGCTACCGTAAGACACGACTCACTGTCTTTCCTTGATGCCTATTCTGGATACCATCAAATCAAAATGAAGGAGTCCGATCAAGCCGCAACAGCATTCATCACCCCATATGGGCCATTCTGCTTCAACACCATGCCTTTCGGGCTCAAGAACGCCGGCGCCACATACCAACGCATGATACAAACATGCCTGGAGAAGCAGATCGGCAAGACAGTTGAAGCTTATGTGGACGACGTCGTCGTCAAAACTAGGCGCGTCGAAACACTAATAGATGATTTACGTCTCACATTTGACAACCTCCGCGCGTATGACATTAAGCTCAATCCGAAAAAGTGCGTTTTCGGCGTCCCCGCTGGAAAACTGCTGGGCTTCATCGTTTCCAACAGAGGAGTTGAAGCAAATCCAGCCAAAATCTGAGCTCTGTCACAATTGGCTACACCAACAGACCTTAAACAAGTCCAAAAGCTCGCGGGTTGCATGGCAGCTCTAAGCCGCTTTATCTCCAGATTGGGAGAAAAGGCACTGCCACTCTATCGCCTTCTACAGTGAACCGATCACTTCGAGTGGACGGACGCGGCAACAGTCGGACTGGAGGAAATAAAAAACCCTCCTTGCGAGCAACCCAATCCTGGCCACGCCAAACGTCGGCGAACCGATGTTATTATACATATCGGCAACACATCAGGTGGTGAGCGCCGTGCTCGTCGTTGAACGAGAACAGGATGGACACAAATTCCCGCTTCAGAAGCCAGTATACTACGTATCCACTGTCCTTAAACCATGCAAATCCCAGTACCCCCATTATCAAAAGATAGCATACGCAGTCTTCATGGCATCCCGAAAGCTCCGTCACTACTTCCAGGAGTGTTCGATCACGGTGGCTTCCGAAGTACCACTCAATGACATTATAAACAACCGCGATGCCACGGGCCGGATTGCCAAATGGGCCATTGAGCTCCTTCCATTTGATGTTACATACAAACCATGTCGAGCTATTAAATCCCAAGTACTGGCTGACTTCGTCGCCGAATGGACAGAGGCCGAACTCCCTAAAGAGTACGGCACATATTCCAATTGGGTTATGTATTTCGATGGCTCCAAAATGCTAGCAGGGCTAGGGGCGGGCGTCGTTTTAACGTCACCTACTGGAGACGTCGTTCAGTACGTACTCCAAATACTATACACAGACTCCAACAATGCAGCCGAATACGAGGCCTTATTGCATGGTCTCCGGATGGCTGTCTCCATGGGCATACAATGCCTAGAAATGCGCGGGGACTCAAACCTTGCAATATCTCAAATAAATGGAGACTTCGACGCCAAGGATCCGAAGATGGCAGCTTACCGTAATGCCGTCATAAAAATGTCGGCCCGGTTCGAGGGGCTGGAGTTCCATCATGTGGCTCGAGAAAGTAATCAAGCAGCGGACGTTCTTGCTCGTATAGGCGCTAAGCGCGACCCCGTCCCGCCTAATATCTTTCTGGAAAGGCTTTTTAAGCCATCCGTGGTGTGGCAGGGGGAAAACGACAACACTAGTCCAGATCCGAACATAACCCCAGATTCCGAAAACACCGACATCATCGGAGGCTCAACCACCTAAATAACACCGTCGGCGCATCTCATCATGGCAGTCATTACCCCATGGAGCGAACCCTTCCTGGCCTACTTTAACAGGAAGGAGCTTCCTGAGGGCCAGAATGAGGCCCGCCGCATTGTCCGGCGTTCGAAGGCCTACAAGGTTCACGACGGAGAGCTCTATAAGAAAAGTGCTACCAGAGTCCTTCAAAGATGTATCTCCGAGGAGGAGGGGCGGCAGCTCCTGGCTGAGATTCATGCCGGTCCCGGCGGGCACCACGCCGCAGCTCGGGCCCTTGTTAGCAAGGCCTTCCGTACAGGATTCTATTGGCCGACGGCCCGAGCGGATGCACAGGACCTTGTCCAACGTTGCGTTGGATGCCAACTCTTCGCCAACCAAAGCCATATGCCCCCCACCTCCCTACAAACAATCCCCATCACTTGGCCTTTTGCGGTCTGGGGACTGGATATGGTTGGACCCCTTAAAGGAGGAAGCCATAAGAAAAAATATTTGCTAGTCATGGTGGACAAATTCACCAAGTGGATAGAGGCTAAACCAGTTAAAACGGCCGAGTCCGGGCCAGTAATAGACTTTATATCCAGTGTCGTACACCGTTACGGTGTTCCGCACAACATCATCACAGATAACGGCTCCAATTTCACAGCCGATGAAGTAAAAACCTGGTGCGCTAATATGGGCATTAAGCTCGATTACGCCTCCGTATATCATCCACAAACAAACGGTCAAGTCGAAAGAGCCAATGGTCTTATTATGAGCGGCATTAAGCCTAGACTAGTGCGGTCTTTGAAAGAGTCAGACAAGCACTGGGTTGAGGAGCTCGACTCCGTACTCTGGGGGCCGCGGACCACGCCCAATCGCACTACCGGATACACACCTTTCTTCATGGTGTACGGCTCAGAGGCAGTACTACCCTGCGACATTATTCATGACTCACCTCGAGTGTGCATGTACGAAGAGAGAGAGGTCGAGCTCGATCAGCAGGACAGCTTAGATGCCCTGGAGGAGGAGCGCGACGTCTCAAAAGCCCGTTCCGCATTTTATCAACAGCAGGCTCGTAGGTATCAAAGTAGTGAAGTGCGGGCCAAAACTCAGAACGTCGGCGAACTCGTTCTACGCCTGCCGAAGAAGAAAAAGGACAAACTCAAGCCCAAGTGGGAGGGTCCCTTCATCATCGACGAAGTTCTCACCGGAGGAGCGTACCGCTTGTGTGATGCGTCAGACAATCGACTAGAGCCGAATCCCTGGAACGCGGCCAGACTCCGAAGATTCTATACCTAGCGCCGAACTCTTTGTTCGTCTCCTTCCTCTCATTATTTTCATCATGTTTTCTCTCTTTTCGTTTTTTCTCTTCAGCCTTAAAGGCTTTCGTGCGGTTAGACCATACACCCCCGACGCATACATCTTGAAGTATGTACGTCTATCATACCTGGGGGCTTCTTGGGCAGAAGCTTGCTATTTCTATTTTCCGAGCATAAAGCTCATTACATATGCGTTTTCTCCCATATGTACCTTTTCTTCGCCACTATATGCATCGATATGACTTAAGTTTTGGCCAAGCTGGGTTGCCTGGCTCCTGTGCTTATGCCCTACGTTCCCGTTAGTTCGGCTAGGGCATAAAGGGAGCACCTCTGCGATTGTTACTGCCGGGTCATCCGGATGTGTACCTCAGACTGGGTGAAGCCGAAAGCTAGCGTTCTTAAGGGAATATTCGGCCGGTGAACTAAAGATGTTTTTGCACTCGTTCCATTATGAACCCCCAGAAGTTATACACACTGTGATTTTTTCATCACAGTCCGGACATGCACATGGATGCATGCACACCCAGGGAAAGGAACCCTTAACGGAACTATTCTCTCTGGAAGATGTTCCTTACAATTTCAATGTAATATAACATAACTAGCTGGATACAACTTGTCTGTTCAAGCACTTATGACCCCTACGCCTGGTTTCCACGCATACCCCGGTTTATTTTACCGCTCAGGTATTCGGAAACACTCCGCACCTTCGGGTCGAGAGGTCGAAGCGAAAAGGTCGGCCATGACAATCATTTTACAATTCAGCTAGAAGGAGAATATATAGTCACTTAGGACTTAAAAACTTCCTCCTCTATACCATCCAACAGGCGGTCTACTTTACAATCCTGTTGGGAGTATCTAGCAGCCACCTCTACTTGGCCGTATACTAAACTAATGGGAATTTCTTCCCCATTTGACCCTAGCGGTCCGACCCGGGCCATGTGATTCGGATCCAGCTTGGTATATCGTGTTTTTACCATGGCTCGGGCCTCTCGCGCACCCTCTCTGCAGGCCGATATCTTCCATAGTCGGATACACCGCCGTGCTCCCTTGAAAAGCTCTACAAGCTTCTCCATACTCCCTGGAGGGGAGTCGGATGGCCATAAGGCCTTGGCTACACTCCGCATTGCCTGCCGAGCTTGTTCGTGCAACTGCGACAGCCCTTGCAGAAGATCACTCGATGATCCGGACACCTCCTCTTCGGGACGGCCCGTCAATATACCTGCAATCACAGCTATATCTGCTACTTTTACTTCCAAACTGTTATAACGTAAATACGGCCACATACTGAATATGCCGCCTTGCAGTTTTTTATTCTCCTTCACGGAGTCGGCTAGCTGGGCTCGTACATCTTTCAGTTCTTCGCCCAGTTTGGTGTTCGAATCTTGGAGTTTGTTTTTCTCCTCTATGACTTTGGTCACGATGCGCTCGCCCGCGGCACGCTGTCTCTTCGCCTCTTTTTTGCTCGTCTGCGCGGTCTTCAGTTCCTCTTCCAGTTGGTCCGATGACCTTGTTATGAGACAAGCAGCAGTCTTAATATAGCTGGCGTATCATTTTTTGTTTCTCGATGGAGGGAAATATCACCAGAAGACGTCGCTTTGGATTTTTCCAGTTCGGCGGTCACTGCGTTTAACTGCGTCCGGCACTTTTCTAGCTCTTGGGCTAGCACGTCGTTCTTCTCCGACAGAACCTGGTCATGCAGCGATCCTCAAATCAGTTGTCCCAACTACTTTAAGTCTCGGGGGCTACTGGCATACGGTTATCATACTGAGACACAGTAAACTTACCTGCACATTTTTTAAATGCTGCTTTGTGGCTCTGCTAAGCCCATCTCGAGCAGCTCGGATGTATGCATCAGCCGAGCTAAAGGCGTTAAACGCCTCTTCCGAAAAGCGGGGGTCTCGTAAAATGGCCCTCCGGCGCCGATGATTCATGGCGCTCTCCAATTCCGAGTTGGTAACAGACATATTTTCCGAGCCCTCGGCCGAAGGACAGCCCGGCGTCACTCCCATATCAGCCCCCGTCCCCTCGGCTGAGGCTGGATCCTGGCTGTTCGGAGTATTACTGACCGGACCCCCGGACACAGTCCGGCGGACTCTTTTCCTGATACAGGACGAACATGAAAGTCACGGTTGGATGCGACTGTTAAGAAAACATATTTGCAAACCCATACCTCTTTGATGAGGGCCCAACCGTGTCTTTCGTTTGCCTTCCTCTTCGAAGGGTTGCCCGGTGCTGGAGCCGCTCTCTTCGGAGTCGCTCCTGAAGTAGCACGGTATGTAGAACGCCTCCCCTTCGAAGCACGAGACAGTGCGGTGGGTGAGGCGGGACGAGGGAACCCTTTCGGGGGAGACGTCTCCTGACTACTTACGTGCGAAGCGGGGAGAAGACCAGGGTAATCGGCGATGATGGGCACTTCGGTGCCGTCATAGCTCGCCCGATAAAACACTCCATTCTCGAGCACCACACATATATCCGGATCCTCTTCGAATCTAGGGTCAAGGTCCCGATTGTGGCCCTCGGGCTGCGGGGCGGGGCTGTAAAGCCCCTCGGAAGTCTTTCGTCAGTGCTGTTATAAATGGACGGGTTAATAAAGCTCAGGGAGAGGAATGAGTGGAGCAAAAAAGTTGGGGGCTCACCCAGCTAGGAGGATTGTACATGGAATATCCTCTGTGCGTAATGCGCAGGAACTCCTCTTCCTCGCCTTTGAACAGTTCGGCCAATATTTTGGCTAGGGCGGCAGGGGTGTCCGGACCTTTCCTACCGCAGCGGGAGGTGTCATCTTCCCCATTGTAATTCCACATGGGAAGTCCTCTGTATTGCAGTGGCTGAACTCCCCGTACTATGGAGGTCGCCATCACTTCGACTAGTGTATACCCAGACTGGGCAAGTGTCCTGATCTTGCTCAGGAGTTGGCGAACTTCTGCACTATCTTCCTCCTCGAGGCTCCGAGGGCGCCAGCTGTGGCGCTTCTTCAGAGGAACACTCACAAACTCAGGGAGACCTCTCTGGACGGATCTAGAAGTATGACATCATCAATGTAGAACCACTCAGAGGTCCACTCTTTGGAAGCTTTCTTCGGCGTGCCGGATAGGTATCCGGTCTCAGCAATACGCCATATTTCGGCCCCGCCCACTTCAAATATCGATCCCTCGTGGTTGCGCGGGACAAGGAAAAATAACTTTCTCCACAGATCAAAATGGGCCTCACAACCCAGGAATAGTTCGCATAAAGCGACATAACCCGCAATGTGCAGGACGGATGCTGGGGTAAAATTGTGCAGCTGGAGGCCATAATACTCTAGAAGCCCTCAGAGGAATGGGTGAATTGGAAATCCCACGCCCGTCAGCAGATAGGGGACGAAGCACACTCATTCTCCCGTAGATGGATTGGGGAAATCCTCCGCCTGGGTTTTGCCATTGAAGGAGGCCGATCCTGCTCGAACAGGGACCAGATCTGCAGGAGGGAGAAATCCCTGCATTTGCAACTTCTCCAATTGGCCGTGGGACACAGAGCACCTCTCCCACTCGCCTCTCTCTAGGTGGGAACGGGAAGAGGAGCTGGGAATGTTAGCCATGTTGGAATGGTCTTTCCTGGCAGTCTCTAAGGATTTTTCTCCGCGTGGTGCCAAATGGATCTGAGATCCAATCTCTTTAAATAGACGCTCTTTCTGGCATGGATAGGGTGTTATTTGCAAAAAATACCCTGACCGTCCGCATTCGCCCGACACGTGGAAGATGAAGTCATAGATACACAGAAGCCGAGAAACGCGGCATTGAATTAAAAGCCGAATACATTAATTGGAACCCGTCGGAGGGGGAACCCGCCTTGCAATGCGGAAGACAATCTGCACGCCGAACACTTCGTCATTGAAGCCTGGTTCGGGGGCTACTGAGGGAGTCCTGGACTAAGGGGTCCTCGGGCGTCCGGCCTGTTAGCCATGGGCCGGACTGATGGACTGTGAAGATACGAAGACCGAAGACTGCACCCGTGTCTGGATGGGACTCTCCTTGGCGTGGAAGGCAAGCTTGGTGACCGGATATGTAGATTCCTTTCTTTATAACCGACCTTGTGTAACCCTAGATCCTCCTGGTGTCTATATAAACCGGAGGACTTAGTCCGGAAAGAGACACTCATTACCATAGTCATACAGGCTAGACTTCTAGGGTTTTAGCCATTACGATCTCGTGGTAGATCAACTCTTGTAATACTCATATTCATCAAGATCAATCAAGCAGGAAGTAGGGTATTACCTCCATAGAGAGGGCCCGAACCTGGGTAAACATCATGTCCCCTGTCTCCTATTACCATCGACCTTAGACGCACAGTTCGGGACCCCCTACACGAGATCTGCCGGTTTTGACACCGACACCCACGGTGTGTGTAGGCCCCCCAGCTCCTTCTTTACGGCACACATCGATCGATATGCCTCTCTAGCCAGGTGTGCCTACCACAAACAGAAGCTTCCCCTCTTCTCTTCTTACCGTCCATGCCTCACTCCCACCACTCTTTTCATCGATCTCGTACTCGCACGCTCCTTCCCCCTCGATATAGTATGCCTCTCGCACCACCTCCTAGATGCATCCCTCTCTCTTTGTCCTTCTCCCCGGGCCTTATTTGCTTCTAACACATACATGCATGTATACCGATCGATCTCCCTACATATACCTAGGTCAACTTTAACTATTTTCCCCCCACCCATCGATCGACGTACCTCACAAGTTATGTCTCTCCTTTCTCTGACAAAGGACGATTGATCTTCCTATGTAGTTACGTCTGCTTACCACAGCCATATCGTCCCCCCTCATCATTCGTGCATGCCTCCTGACCCGTCTCTCACACGCACGTGCACAGACAGGCAGCCATCCCCTCTCTTATTTATATTGCAGGCATGCCCTCCGTTTGTCTAGCAAGCCTCTCCCACCATTTGTTAGAAGCAACTCCACTACCACCCCCTCCAACACTCTAGCTCTGTCTCTCTCCCAACCTTATTCCTCTCCTACACATATGCATGGATGCCGATCGATCTCCCTTAATACACAAGGTAGGCCTCTCTCCTCCTCCACACATATACCAGCCATTGTACCTCTATAGTTAATTAGGTCTCCCCCCACCACACACTGATAGTCGAGCGCTGTAGGTAGGTATCCATGCCACAGAGACAAACTGCACCTGTCCCCTCTCACATTCCAGTAGGCCAGCCACTCTATATCTTTGACGTGGGCACACACAAATTCGATGGCACTCTTTATCGATCGTGCGCGCGCACACACACACACATCATCCCTCTTTTCGATTCTATGGATACCTCAAGCCAATGATACCTCCACTTTCTTCTCGTGGATCGTCCCCTCTAGATATATGAAATATCCAGGACTCTATTTCACACACATTGCATATGTTACATTTTTTGATTGACCCCCCCCCCAAAAAAAACACTCACGAACCCACACACTATATCTCTCTACGTTTGTATCTCTCTCACACAACCCCACGTAGGTGGTGTACGTACACGAAGAGAATAGGTGCACGTACTCACGCTCCGTGCCCAGCCACACCCGCGCGGGTACACGGTGGAGCTCATTTCTGTACGAAATGGCAGCCCACGTACTAATTTGAACGCGTGTAGCGGTTATTTACCTACGGAGGTCGTGTACCACGCGTGCACGAAATAAAGTTTGACTTGATGAGTTGGCGCGTTATTTTTAAGGGACAACTCCATTTATCCCCCTAACTTGACCCACCACCTGGCATTTGCCCCTAATTTTCAGGTATGCTCAAAAATACCCCTCTTCCGTCAAGTCACCTTACAGAAATGCCCTTCTGTGCCGTTACCGTCCGGTCAAAGGGGTTTGACCATCTGGTGAAATAGTAAATGGTGAACAGTAAATTCAAAAAAATAGCATAAAAATTCAAAAAAATCTGAAATTTTGTGGGATCGAAGGTACTCAAGGGAGCAAGGCGCGTGCAAATTTTGGCACAATTTGGACATTCTAGTAGCCCGTGTCAAACGAAAAACTTTAAAATGTACGCTGTGAGCAGTGAATTCAAATAAAAATAGCAAGAAAATTCAAAAAAATATGAAAATTTTTGGCATCAAAGAGGCTGGGGTGCGCAAGGTGCGTGCAATTTTTTTTGCGTTTCGACACTGTAGGAGCTCGTGGAGAAAAAAACAAAATTTGGCGCAGAAAAAACTTTGAAAATTGCACTATTTTGTTTTTTTTGCTAGAGCACCTCGCATGTCATTTGATCACAAAACTTTGCAAGCGCCTTGCGCACCCAAGCCTCTTTGATGCCAAAAAAATCATTTTTTTAATTTTCTTGCTATTTTTTTAATTTACTGTTCACAGCATATAGATTTAAAATTTTTCCTTTCCCACGAGTTCCTGGAATGTCCAAACAACGCGAAAATTTGCACACACCTTGCGCCCTTAAGTATCTTCGATCCCACAAAATTTCAGATTTTTTTGATTTTTTTCGAATTTACTGTTCCCCATGTTACTATTCATCAGACGGTCAAACCCCTTTGACCGGACAGCAAGGGCATTTCTGTAAGGTGACTTGACGGAAGAGGGGTATTTTTGAGCATACCTGAAAATTAGGGGCAAATGCCAGGTGGTGGCTCAAGTTAGGGGGATAAATGGAATTGTCCCTATTTTTAAATAAAGTTATATCACTCAATGGCACGTACACAGAATATAAAATGATTTTTATGGAGAAAAAGGTAGTCGGCTCCACTATATACAATGGAGCCTGCCTGCCTGGGTTTGTCTCTCTTCAGAGTATCTCACACAAGGCCGCGGTGGCCTCTCTCTCTCTCACCGTTGGTCACTGATCCGGCCGCATCCTGTCCACCGGCGGAAAGGGAGGATGTGCATCATTTCTCCGTTCGACGGCGCCGAGGCAGCACGTCACGATCTGTGGTACCCGTCGTTCTCTCTGACCAAGCTCCGGCGCGGTAGGGCCTACGCCACCTGCTCGCTACCGCAGTATGGGCAGATCCCGCCCGCCGCCGCTCACCTAGTTACATCCCGACGACCCCCAGGTATCCCCTCCGGCCTTGCTCCAGTGCCCATCTTCCCACGTCGCTGCATGTGGAAAATCTTGCATGTGGATCTTCCATAGTTCTTTGCCCAAAACGTAGCTCGTCCGATGTACTTTCCATATTGCAATCTCGTCCTCACACCGTTTTAGACAAACACAACCGTGTTGTTATCTTCCCTTAGGGCAAGGAATATGCTTCTTTTTTGTTGTCGTATGTGTCATCAACTATTATTGGCCAGTAATTGTTTCCTTTCTACCTCTTTTTTGCAAACAGGGCTATCCATTTGACCTTGTTGCTATTGCGACCTTTTGGTGAACTGCACAAATCACTTTTTTCTTAAGAGTGTTTTGTGCAGTTGTACTAAAATGTCAGACGGGCAACGTCTCTACATTTCAGTGCGACTACACAAAAGGAGATTGGTTTTTCTCTATCCTCCTCATCCAACTCTGAGCCTAATCTTCTCCAACTATTTGCTTAATCTTCTCCAACTAGTTAGTCTTAAGAGAGACTGGAAAGGTGACCGACTTCTATTTGTGTGTTCATTGTTTCATCAGCAGTCCTCTATTATAGTAATCACACTTAATATCTTTGGAACAGGGACGTTCAGCTCTATTTTAGTGGGACTGCACAAAATGATCGAAATGTTGCATGCTCCAGACAGCTACTTTTTTCCCAACATGCCTTGTTGATTTAGACAGAGCTGGGGGGCGTTGCTGCCAATGAAAGCATGGATCAATTTTAATTTAACACCTTCTCACAACTTTGTCTTCAGTTGTGATGTAAATATTAGCTCTAATCTGCTAATCATTGAGATGCATTAGCAAGGAAGTTAGTTTTTTATTGTTTCCGAAAGAGCATCGATGGCAAGACACACGAAACAAAAGCTGAAAGCTTAGAGCATTGTACAATTTCATGTCGCTGGAAAATTATTTGTATAGTACGTCAATTATGTAAACAAATGCTGGAAGCTTGATAGCATTGCCAGAAGCCTCTTCAGCATCCGGGTCCATGTGCCATGCACAAAATTATACTCCTCCGTTCCTAAATATTTTTCTTTTTACAAATTTCAAATGGGCATATTCTAGAGTGTAGATTCACTCATTTTGCTTCGTATGTAGTCACTCGTTGAAATCTCTAGAAAGACAAATACTCCGGAGTATATTTAAGAACCGAGGAAGTAGTGCACAACCGCATGGGAGACTCAGCCCGGTCATTGCGCCGCATTAATAGTGAGTAATGAGCAGTCAAAGCATAAGCCCCACCTTTCCCACTGTAAGTTGCTCGGAAGAAGCAACCATCAATACGCTCTTCTTTGAATCCACTCATACTACTCCATCCGTCACTGTTTGTAGAGCGCGCTTCAAAAATATCTCTGGGACCAAGGCGACTAGCGATCGGCCTAAAAAATAGCATTGGTAGTTATAGCACGGTGTCTATTACTAGAGGAAATAATGCGTACACACATGCATGCAGTGCTTCCACCCCGGGTACATACATGCATGCACTTACTCCACTCCATAGTACATCAAGAGAAAATAGTGGACTTGATTGCGGTTACCACGCCCTAATTAATTGAGCATTAAACCAAACGCGTCTAAAGTGTCTCTGGTGGTGGAAATGCATATAGAGAAATGCATCAGAATGAAGCGCGCCCTGTAAACTATGACGGAGGGAGGAGTAGTATGAAGGTGCAAAACCAAGTACGTGTATGGCCAGCCGGTCAACGCACTTCCTCTTGGCATATCACTGACATGTGGGACCGGAGCGTGAGCAAACCGATCTCAATTGACGGTAAAATGGCCAACCCGCCGTTCCTTGAGAGAGACGAGGAGCGAGAACGCACAGACGGGCTCGCACGGAGGCCAAGATATATTCGAGCATGGTTGATCGATATCATCATTACATGTTCGATGTTTTTTAATACTATACTATTGGGTTACTGTTTTCTGCCCTTCTCCCGAATAAATGTGTACTTTATCAGAGATTAAAATAAAATAAGAGTATAGACGCTCCACCATGCGGTTCTAGTAGTAGTACTACTCGTACTACTAAACCTTGCGCTTGGCTCTTCGCCTCTTCGTGAAGTCGAACAATGATGGTACTTCGCATGTTGGGTACTACAGTGTATGCCTCTAGCAATCTGACACCGAATGAACTGATGCATGTCCACCGCCTGGGCGAGGGTAGGTTGCATTAGTCAAAAGGCCTAAGCAAGCTTCACCTTGTCCTGCAAGCTTCCCCTCGTTCTGCGAGTTGACGGGACACACCAAAAAGTAGTGGTAGTCCATACTCCCTCCTTTCCAGTTAATATGGCTTAATCTTTTTTGCGGGTAATGAGAGAGCTTTATTCATATATAAGCATTCTTAGGACGATCAGCCAAGAGACTGGTCACTAGGAAGCGAGGTACCCCGCAAAAAAAGAAGAAGGAAGCGAGGTGTTTCATCAAACTAGCTCTCGGCCACATTCAAAGTGAAGCAAGCACGGTTCGCAAAAAGATGCGCCGCAAGGTTTGCTGACCTGTTTACATGCTGAATAACAGAAAAGGAGGAAATATTACCGAGCGCTCCTATTTATAACAGGATATGAGCCAGAATTAAGCAAGAATTGTGGTGGGTGTTCCATGCAATCAACTTCCATTATCACATGCGAGAACCCTCGAAGAGAACCAAATGTGTTGAAGATTGCTTTATTACATTTTTAAAATATAATAAGAGTGCAAATGCTCCTCCATCCGGTTCCTAGTAGTATAGTACATACCTCTATAGTAGTAGTACTAGTACTAGTAAACTTTGCGCTTGGCTGTTCGCCTCTTCGAGAAGTCGAACAATAATAGTACTAGCATAGTGTATGCTTCTGGCAATCTGACACCGAATTAACTGTTGCACGTCCACCGCCTGAGCGAGGGAGAGCTTTGTCCTGCGAGCCACCGCGCGCAAGCTTCTCTCGTCCTGCAAGCTTCTCTTCGTTCGGCAAGTTGACGGGACACAGCAAAGTAATGCTAGTCCATACTGCCTCCTTTCCGGTTAATATGGCTTAATTTTAAACGAGATAATTACACTGTCTGTCACTGTATATTTGTAAAAATATGGTCAATGGACTTCATAATACGCTCACTGCGCTTAATATATACATTTTCCGGTGTTTATACGGTCACTAGCTCACCCTGGCTGAGTATGTGTGTGCATGCACGTGTAGGTTGAGCACTTGAGCGTGACCGTGTGTGTTCCGTCGTGTGCTCGGACATGCATGCATTAGGGCGTCGCGCGCGTTTTTGCGTCCATGTGTACGTGTGACTGTTGCATGCATGCACGAGGTTGTAGTCCCCCACATTCACATGTTCATAAGTCAATGTTTTGTCAAAATGTTGCATGCAAGGTTTAATCATTCGTTGTTCACGCATGCATTCCCGATATTAATACGTTGGTAAAGACAATTTCTTGAGGAAAACGAGCCCATAAATTGAGTACAAAGGGGACAAATAAGCCAGGACGGAGGGAGTACCAGTAGTGAACCGGAAGGAGGGGGTAGGTACTAGTAGTACCACGTAACAACGTGCAGTAACAAAATTCCTCTATGCGCATCCTGTCTACGTGTCATGCAAGAAAATAGAGATAAGTACAAGTGAGACTCAGGAACGGTCATACACGTAGGGGGAGTACGTGTAGGGGCCACTAAGGAGCAGTCAAATCACACAGTAAGTTAGTTGGAAGAAGCAACCATCATTTCACTCTTCAATGACTCGTACACAATATAAAATGGTTGATATGGAGAGAAAAAGAAAACCACTATATATACACTAGTAGGAGCCTAAGCTACAAGCCTGCTTGCTTGGGTTGCTCTCTTCACAAGCATAGGACGACGGTGGCCACACCGCTGGTCACATATCCGGCCTGATCCCGGCGCTGGGGGAAGGGAACAATGTTCTGCGTAGACGCGGTTGACATCGGCGAGGGAGAAAACCCACAGTCGGTGCGTCCCAATCGGGGGTCCCCGCGGTATGGGCTGATGCCGCATCCCAACCACCCTTCTAGCTATAGCCCGACGTCCCAGGTAGTACATCTTCTTTTTGGAGCCGGCTTGCTCCACTGCCACAGCTCCCCACGTAGCACCATCTCCACGTCGATCTTTCTCTACTTCTACCGGCTTCTATTTGTGATGAGTTTATGTCTCATGAACTAGCGCCAGTACTATTATTCTAATCACAGTTCTTCAATATCTTTGCCATCAAGGATACTTAGATCGATTTTAGTGGAACTGCACAAAAGCATCGTATGATCCGAGGGTGCCAGCCGTCTTTCCTTCGACAGGTTCTACCTAGCCAGGAAATTAAATCTTGTTTAGGGTTTAGGGTTTAAGTCCTAGTGACCCCATCAGTAGTTTTTCTTTTGTACACGCTCTCACAACTTTTGTCTTTAGTTGTGAAGTAAATATTGGCTATGATCTGTGTATCATTGAGATGCATCAGCATGCGTGTCAGTTTTCCTTTGTATTTGATGGAATGTTGTAACGGGGCAAACTTGGAGTAGGAATGAAAATGGAGTGGAAAGTTTCCGTTTTTCCGGAGAAAAAATGGAAACGGAGAGAAACCAACGTTTCATTTCGTTGGATCGCGCCATCGAGCAAAACCAACGTTTAAATCACGTCTGTCGCGTTCATGTCTCACCCTCCTCCACAGCTCCACCCCACACGGTCGCTCGGCATGCCACTCACCACAAACCAAGTATACGTTAACTTTCCCGCCTGCTTGTCGATGGATCGCGCCATGGAGTACTAGCACTACTCGAAGAGATTGACGAGTTGGGGGAGGACAGCTAGCTGTAGCATGGACTCCCAAGAACTTTTTACATGCATGTTGTGGCCGGCTATTGCGACCTTTGAACGCGGAGTAGTCACGTGCACCGGGAAGCGGCGCGGGCTACGCTCTCTCGGCCGGCGTGCCGCTTCAATGCCGGCACCAGTGAGAGGTCGCGTCCGCTCTGACCGGGCATGAATGCGACACTGACCGTTTCGGGCGGGAAGTACGCACGGGTGATGAAGAGGGTTCGGGTTGGTCAGGAGCGGGCGTGGTAGCGGTCCGAACGCCCGCAAACAAGAGATGTTGTACGTTAATATTGTTGCGTATATAATTAACAACGTAAATAATGTGTTAGTTCAACAAATATGATTGGAGATGGAGATGGAATTTTACGTAAACACGGATATGCATGTCTATGTCTATGTGTGTGTGCGCGATGACTCTCGCGACCTGGAAGCGGGAGCGTGTTTTTGATCGAGTTTTCTTTCTTGGTACGTTAAAAAAATTGTCCGCCAGTTTTGGTTTCTTTTTTTCAGGAACGCGCGTATTCTATTTAAAACCAGTGCTATGGAGAGATTTTTTTACTCCATTGTATATATAGCCTCTTGTTTGATAGGGTTTCTCGCCTCTCGCTCTCTCACGCTCTCCATATAAAAACAAGATGATAGTGTCCACTCTATCTCTCTCCTCACCGGTGGTCATAGATCCGGCCGAATCCCGTCCGCTGCGGGAGGTGAGGAGGTGCAGCGTTGACGTTGTCGCCGTCGGCGATGGAGGAAGCCGATGTGCACCGTCTTATCGGAGCCGGCGTTGGCGCGGACGAAGGTCCTCCTCGCCCTTGTTCGCTGCCGTCGTGTGGGCAGATCCCGTCCGCCCGCCTAAGCGACATCTCGCCCACCTGAGGTATAACTTCTTGTACTGGTCCAGCTCCCTAGGTTGCTGCATGCGGGTTTTCTTCTATGCGACTACTCCCCAGCTCCCCATGTACAGTAGCTAGGGTTCGTCGGCTGGTCCAACATCACCTACTATTATAGAGGAAATGCCACTCGAAAAGTTGTCCTGGTTTATGCCTCGGTGGAGGTATACTTGTTGTTTTGACAAAAAGTACATGGTGGTTGTGCGGTCATTGTCCATATGCTCCTATTGTTGCTGCTAATCTAATACTATCAATGGTTAAATGAAGAAATGCTTTTTTTCTCGGGTATCCTAGTTTAGTTCCCATCAAGATAATCATGATGCTTCTGTTTGTTGGTGTACTATTCATTAATTCTTATTGACAATTGAGATGTCGCTGTTAATCTTGTACCACTGCCAAAACAAAGTAACAACACTATACCCTTTTTTATATTTTTGCAAACAGCGATGCGTATCTCCATACCCGGGCATGTCTTCCTCAATTTTAGTGGAACTGCACAAAATTGCATGGCCATTGTTGTTCCGCCTCACTGTCCTCTTCCACGTGGTTCTTCCTTCCTCGAGCTTGATTACTGAGAAGAAACAGACCACAGTGAGGATTTGTCGAACTTCATAGGTGCCTCACCCAAACTTGATGCCAAATGGATGATGCATCACCACGATGACCTATCTATGCTCATGGTTGCATCCGCTGGTGAAGCTGATCGATTTTCCACGAAAAACAAGTTGTCTTCCATCAGTGCTATTTGCTTGTTACCCACAAAGATGATATCCTTCATCAGTTCACCTTGGTTGCGTTGGAGACGCAGTCGTCTTTCACGTTGGTGCAATTTCATCACACAATTGGCTATGAACCAAATGTTTCCTCGAGGAAGGATCGACGTTGGTACTAAGAGCATAAGTTTTGTATTGATTTCTAAGCCTTCTCACAACTTGTCTTCAACTCCCCTGTAATTTTATTTGTCTAGCTATTAACTTTGATTGAAAAAATGGTGTGGACTAAAAACCCGAATGGACGTAGTAGCCCTCCATTTTTATTTACTCTGCATATTAGATTTGACTGAAGTGAAACTTTGTAAAGTTTGACCAAGTTTAGGCCGAACACAACAAACCATAATTGTTGAGAGAAGGCAAACTGTACATACTCTCAAACCTTTTCGATAATTGAAATTAAAATTATTTATTTGTACACACTCTCACGCGTTTCCGATAATTTGGCACATGTGTGGTTGTTCACTTAAGGGAGGGTAGTGTACCGCACGTGAAGAACAGGAAGTGCGACCAGGACGCGTGGATCGTTAGTTCATCGGAAGTAGTAGTTTTCTTCACTTTTTTTTAGAACAGTAGTTTTCTTCACTGGTACATTAAATAAAGAGCTTCATTTCGTACTTACACAATTTAAAACGATTGTTATGAAGAGAATAAGAAAACCACTCCAATATATATTAGTAGTATACACGAGTACTGTATGGACGCAACTTCATTGACTTAGTGCACCTGCCTTTGGGTGTATGACAGGTAGGCCCAAAATGTGGCTGGCCCACCTGTCATACAGCCAAAGGCAGGTGCAGTTAAGGCACCGGAGCTCAGTCCGTAATACAGTATATATGTACTACACTATATAAGCTGGAGCCTCAGCGCTTGTTCGCTAGGGTTTGCACTCTCCACACTCTCGCCGCACTACATATATATATATATACACACACACGCTGGAGGCTCAGCGTTCCTTTGCTAGAGTTTGCTATATTCATAGTCTCTCACCGTCTTCACCAGATCTAAACAAGACTGCGTTGGCCTCTGTCTCTCTCTTCCCCCTCACAGCTAGTGAAGGAGGCGTCCGGATCCTGTCGCACCGGGAAAGGGAGGAGGTGCAGCGTTCACTCTATTGCCTTCGGCGAGGGAAGCAATCCACTGCCGGCTGCGCTGTTCTCTTTCACCCAGCGCCTGTGCGGGAGGGCCACCAACCCCTTCTTCCTCGCTGTCGTACGTAGTGTGGGCAGATTCGGCCTCCCACCGCACTCATTGCCACATCCCGACAACCCTAAGGTATAAGTTTCTTTGAAACCGTCATCGCTCTAGCTGAGTGCAGATCTTTTCGATTCTGTAGTCGAATCTAGGTCTTGGTTCAAACAGGAAAGAAGGGTGCGGTGGGGTGGAGCATGAATCTAGGACGTGGTTCAATGAGGAAAGGAGGGAGGGAAAGTAGTATAGACTGGCTATCCAGCCGCTTTGTTGGTCGAAAAGGGAAAAAGGGGGTAACCCAGTACACACATCTGTAAGGAACCGATCTCTTTGTTGAAAAAGGAAAGGAACTGGGGGGTTGGGTAGTTTGTGCAGGACTAGATTTGCTGCCCTCACATAGGAAAAAGGTTCAAAGAGAACAAATATGGGACCAACTCAGATATGCTGCTTGGCTACATACTCTGCATCACCCATTTATACGTGTGGACGCACATGGTGCTGGCATGTCCCATGTCCCATACAACTATTTTGCTGTTGTTAATCTAAGAATGCTGCTAGAAAATTGAAGCAATGCCACTGTTAAAAGTAAATTACATTTTTTATGAAGGTTGTTTTAAGAGAATATCTCTGTTTATGAATCAATGCAACCGTTTTAGAAATGCTACTGTCCTACTTTGTTTTCCATCAAGATAAGTTAGATGCTTCTTTTTGTCGCCATTTGTTTCATCCTCCTTTATTGGCCAATAATTGTTTCCTTTTTTGCCTCTGTTAGAACAGGGATATCTATTCAACTTGTTGCTATAGCAAACTTAAATGTCACACTGGCGACTTTGCTTGATTTCAGTGCAACTGCACAAAACGAGATTGGATTTCCTATTCGTGTTGGCAGATTCATACGTGATCTTGTGCGTCATGACAGGTTGGTACTTGCCTTCATCCACATGATTGTGCGGTGTGTTTTGAGATGCTGTGCTACTTGTATTGGTACTGCTTTAAATAAATATTGAATTGAAGCTATTGTATTGCTCTCTTTTCCCATTAAGTAGTGAACAAAAATGGTACCAACCCAAACATGTTGCTTGTTGCTTTGTTACAACAAACTCTGCATCACCCCCTTTATAAGTAGATGGAAGCACATGGTGTTGTCCCACTCTCCCCTGGAACTGTTTATGTTTTTTGTTAATCTAATGCCGCTGGAAAAATTAAGCAATGCCACTCTCAGAATTAACTACTGAATCTTAGTTCAAAACTGCAACACTTGTTAGGGATTGGCGGAATTACTATTTTTGAGGCCGCATGTTTCATCCTCCTTTATTGGCCAGTAATTGATTCCTTTTTTGCCTCTGTTAAAACAGGGATATCTATTCAACTTGTTGCTATTGCGACATTTTTCTTCACTACATGAAACACTTTTGTTTTAAGAGTGTATTGTGTAGTTCAACTTGAATGTCACACCGGCGACTTTGCTTAATTTTGGTGGAACTGCACAAAAGGAGATCATGGATTTTCATATATGTGTTGGGATTTCTTTCAAGTCCTCCTCGCGAGTCGTTTCAAATCTTGGCCAAGAAAGGTCAGTACCGACTTTCATCCACATGATGCTGCAATGTGCTTTGAGATGTTGTGCTACTTGTATTGGTACTGTTTTGGATAAATGTTGAATTGAAGCTATTGAACTGCTGTCCTTTACCATTAAGTGGGCAAAATTGTTCCAACCCAGACATGATGATTGTTTCTTTGTTACAACAAAACTCTGCATCACCCCATTTATAAGTAGATGGAAGCACATGGTGTTGTTGCGCCCATTCTCCCCTGGAACTGTTTATGCTTTTTGTTAATCTAATGCCGCTGGTAAAATTAAGCAATGCCACTCTCAGAATTAACTGAAGGAAATATGCCCTAGAGGCAATAATAAAGTTATTATTTATTTCCTTATATCATGATAAATGTTTATTATTCATGCTAGAATTGTATTAACCGGAAACATAATACATGTGTGAATACATAGACAAACAGAGTGTCACTAGTATGCCTCTACTTGACTAGCTCGTTGATCAAAGATGGTTATGTTTCCTAGCCATAGACATGAGTTGTCATTTGATTAACGGGATCACATCATTAGGAGAATGATGTGATTGACTTGACCCATTCCGTTAGCTTAGCACTCGATCGTTTAGTATGTTGCTATTGCTTTCTTCATGACTTATACATGTTCCTGTGACTATGAGATTATGCAACTCCCGTTTACCGGAGGAACACTTTGTGTGCTACCAAACGTCACAACGTAACTGGGTGATTATAAAGGTGCTCTACAGGTGTCTCCAAAGGTACTTGTTGAGTTGGCGTATTTCGAGATTAGGATTTGTCACTCCGATTGTCGGAGAGGTATCTCTGGGCCCACTCAGTAATACACATCACTATAAGCCTTGCAAGCATTGTGACTAATGAGTTAGTTGCAGGATGATGTATTACGGAACGAGTAAAGAGACTTGCCGATAACGATATTGAACTAGGTATCGAGATACCGACGATCGAATCTCGGGCAAGTAACATACCGATGACAAAGGGAACAACGTATGTTGTTATGCGGTCTGACCGATAAAGATCTTCATAGAATATGTAGGAACCAATATGAGCATCCAGGTTCCGCTATTGGTTATTGACCGGAGAGGTGTCTCGGTCATGTCTACATAGTTCTCGAACCCATAGGGTCCGCACGCTTAACGTTACGATGACAGTTATATTATGAGTTTATATGTTTTGATGTACCGAAGGTTGTTCGGAGTCCCGGATGTGATCACGGACATGACGAGGAGTCTCGAAATGGTCGAGACATAAAGATTGATATATTGGAAGCCTATGTTTGGACATCGGAAGTGTTCCGGGTGAAATCGGGATTTTTCCGGAGTACCAGGAGGTTACC
>NC_057802.1:552971736-553000514 GCF_018294505.1 Triticum aestivum
CAATTGATCATTGATCTCTTAGCCGTGTGCGGTGCCCCCCTCCACCATATTACACCTCGATAATATCGTAGCGGTGCTTAGGCGAAGCCCTGCGTCGGTAGAACATCATCATTGTCACCATGCTGTCGTGCTGATGAAACTCTCCCTCAACACTCGGCTGGATCGGAGTTCGAGGGACGTCATCGAGCTGAACGTGTGCTGAACTCGGAGGTGCCGTGCGTTCGGTACTTGATCGGTCGGATCGTGAAGACGTACGACTACATCAACCGCGTTGTGTTAACGCTTCCGCTTTCGGTCTACGAGGGTACGTGGACAACACTCTCCCCTCTCGTTGCTATGCATCACCATGATCTTGCGTGTGCGTAGGAAATTTTTTGAAATTACTACGTTCCCCAACAGTGGCATCCGAGCCTGGTTTTATGCGTTGATGTTATGCACGAGTAGAACACAAGTGAGTTGTGGGCGATATAAGTCATACTGCTTACCAGCATGTCATACTTTGGTTCAGCGGTATTGTGAGATGAAGCGGCCCGGACCGACATTACGCGTACGCTTACGCGAGACTAGTTTCACCGTTGCGAGCACTCGTAGCTTAAAGGTGACTGGCGGGTGTCTGTCTCTCTCACTTTAGTTGAACCGAGTGTGGCTACGCCCGGTCCTTGCGAAGGTTAAAACATCACCAACTTGACAAACTATCGTTGTGGTTTTGATGCGTAGGTAAGAACGGTTCTTGCTAAACCCGTAGCAGCCACGTAAAACTTGCAACAACAAAGTAGAGGACGTCTAACTTGTTTTTGCAGGGCATGTTGTGATGTGATATGGTCAAGACATGATGCTATATTTTATTGTATGAGATGATCATGTTTTGTAACCAAGTTATCGGCAACTGGCAGGAGCCATATGGTTGTCGCTTTATTGTATGCAATGCAATCGCCATGTAATTGTTTTACTTTATCACTAAGCGGTAGCGATAGTCGTAAAAGCAATAGTTGGCGAGACGACAACGATGCTACGATGGAGATCAAGGTGTCGCGCCGGTGACGATGGTGATCATGACGGTGCTTCGGAGATGGAGATCACAAGCACAAGATGATGATGGCCATATCATATCACTTATATTGATTGCATGTGATGTTAATCTTTTATGCATATTATCTTGCTTTGATTGATGGTAGCATTATAAGATGATCTCTCACTAAAATTTCAAGATAAAAGTGTTCTCCCTGAGTATGCACCGTTGCGAAAGGTCTTCGTGCTGAGACACCACGTGATGATCGGGTGTGATAGGCTCTACGTTCAAATACAACGGGTGCAAAACAGTTGCACACGCGGAATACTCAGGTTAAACTTGACGAGCCTAGCATATGCAGATATGGCCTCGGAACACTGAGACCGAAAGGTCGAGCGTGAATCATATAGTAGATATGATCAACATAGTGATGTTCACCATTGAAAACTACTCCATTTCACGTGATGATCGGTTATGGTTTAGTTGATTTGGATCACGTAATCACTTAGATGATTAGAGAGATGTCTATCTAAGTGGGAGTTCTTAAGTAATATGATTAATAGAACTTAAATTTATCATGAACTTAGTACCTGATAGTATCTTGCTTGTCTATGTTAATTGTAGATAGATGGCCCGTGTTGTTGTTCCATTGAATTTTAATGCGTTCCTTGAGAAAGCAAAGTTGAAAGATGATGGTAGCAATTACACGGACTGGGTCCGTAACTTGAGGATTATCCTCATTGCTGCACAGAAGAATTACATCCTGGAAGCACCGCTGGGTGCCAGGCCTGCTGCAAGAGCAACCCCAGAAGTTATGAATGTCTGGCAGAGCAAAGCTGATGACTACTCGATAGTTCAGTGTGCCATGCTTTACGGCTTAGAACCGGGTCTTCAACGACGTTTTGAACGTCATGGAGCATATGAGATGTTCCAGGAGTTGAAGTTAATATTTCAAGCAAATGCCCGGATTGAGAGATATGAAGTCTCCAATAAGTTCTACAGCTACAAGATGGAAGAGAATAGTTCTGTCAGTGAGCATATACTCAAAATGTCTGGGTATAATAATCACTTGATTCAACTGGGAGTTAATCTTCCGGATGATAGCGTCATTGACAGAATTCTTCAATCACTGCCACCAAGCTACAAGAGCTTCGTGATGAACTATAACATGCAATGGATGAATAAGACAATTCCCAAGCTCTTCGCAATGCTAAAGGCAGCGGAGGTAGAAATCAAAAAGGAGCATCAAGTGTTGATGGTCAATAAGACCACTAGTTTCAAGAAAAAGGGCAAAGGGAAGAAGAAGGGGAACTTCAAGAAGAACAGCAAGCAAGTTGCTGTTCAGGAGAAGAAACCCAAGTCTGGACCTAAGCCTGAGACTGAGTGCTTCTACTGCAAGCAGACTGGTCACTGGAAGCGGAACTGCCCCAAGTATTTGGCGGATAAGAAGGATGGCAAGGTGAACAAAGGTATATGTGATATACATGTTATTGATGTGTACCTTACTAATGCTCGCAGTAGCACCTGGGTATTTGATACTGGTTCTGTTGCTAATATTTGCAACTCGAAACAGGGACTACGGATTAAGCGAAGATTGGTTAAGGACGAGGTGACGATGCGCGTGGGAAATGGTTCCAAAGTCGATGTGATCGTCGTCGGCACGCTACCTCTACATCTACCTTCGGGATTAGTATTAGACCTAAATAATTGTTATTTGGTGCCAGCGTTGAGCATGAACATTATATCTGGATCTTGTTTGATGCGAGACGGTTATACATTTAAATCAGAGAATAATGGTTGTTCTATTTATATGAGTAATATCTTTTATGGTCATGCACCCTTGAAGAGTGGTCTATTTTTAATGAATCTCGGTAGTAGTGACACACATATTCATAATGTCGAAGCCAAAAGATGCAGAGTTGATAATGATAGTGCAACTTATTTGTGGCACTGCCGTTTAGGTCATATCGGTGTAAAGCGCATGAAGAAACTCCATAATGATGGACTTTTGGAATCACTTGATTATGAATCACTTGGTACTTGTGAACCGTGTCTCATGGGCAAGATGACTAAAACACCGTTCTCCGGTACTATGGAGAGAGCAACTAATTTGTTGGAAATCATACATACAGATGTATGTGGTCCGATGAATATTGAGGCTCGTGGCGGATATCGTTATTTTCTCACCTTCACAGATGATTTGAGCAGATATGGGTATATCTACTTAATGAAACATAAGTCTGAAACATTTGCAAAGTTCAAAGAATTTCAGAGCAAAGTTGAAAATCGTCGTAACAAGAAAATAAAGTTTCTACGATCAGATCATGGAGGAGAATATTTGAGTTACGAGTTTGGCCTACATTTGAAACAATGCGGAATAGTTTCGCAACTCACGCCACCCAGAACACCACAACGTAATGGTGTGTCCGAACGTCGTAATCGTACTTTACTAGATATGGTGCGATCTATGATGTCTCTTACTGATTTACCGCTATCGTTTTGGGGTTATGCTTTAGAGACGGCTGCATTCACTCTAAATAGGGCACCATCAAAATCCGTTGAAACGACACCTTATGAACTATGGTTTGGCAAGAAACCAAAGTTGTCGTATCTTAAAGTTTGGGGTAGCGATGCTTATGTGAAGAAACTTCAACCTGATAAGCTCGAACCTAAATCGGAGAAATGTGTCTTCATAGGATACCCAAAGGAGACTGTTGGGTACACCTTCTATCACAGATCCGAAGGCAAGACATTCGTTGCTAAGAATGGATCCTTTCTAGAGAAGGAGTTTCTCTCAAAAGAAGTGAGTGGGAGGAAAGTAGAACTTGATGAGGTAACTGTACTAGCTCCCTTATTGGAAAGTAGATCATCACAGAAATCAGTTTCTGCGACACCTACACCAATTAGTGAGGAAGTTAATGATAATGATCATGAAACTTCAGATCAAGTTATTACTGAACCTCGTAGGTCAACCAGATTAAGATCCACACCAGAGTGGTACGGTAATCCTGTTCTGGAGGTTATGTTACTAGACCATGACGAACCTACGAACTATGAAGAAGCGATGGTGAGCCCAGATTCCGCAAAATGGCTTGAGGCCATGAAATCCGAGATGGGATCCATGTGTGAGAACAAAGTATGGACTTTGGTTGACTTGCCCGATGATCGGCAAGCCATTGAAAATAAATGGATCTTCAAGAAGAAGACTGATGCTGACGGTAATGTTACTGTCTATAAAGCTCGACTTGTTGCGAAAGGTTTTCGACAAGTTCAAGGGATTGACTACGATGAGACCTTCTCACCCGTAGCGATGCTTAAGTCTGTCCGAATCATGTTAGCAATTGCCGCATTTTATGATTATGAAATTTGGCAAATGGATGTCAAAACTGCATTCCTGAATGGATTTCTGGAAGAAGAGTTGTATATGATGCAACCGGAAGGTTTTGTCGATCCAAAGGGAGCTAACAAAGTGTGCAAGCTCCAGCGATCCATTTATGGACTGGTGCAAGCCTCTCGGAGTTGGAATAAACGCTTTGATAGTGTGATCAAAGCATTTGGTTTTATACAGACTTTTGGAGAAGCCTGTATTTACAAGAAAGTGAGTGGGAGCTCAGTAGCATTTCTGATATTATATGTGGATGACATATTGCTAATTGGAAATGATATAGAATTTCTGGATAGCATAAAGGGATACTTGAATAAGAGTTTTTCAATGAAAGACCTCGGTGAAGCTGCATATATATTGGGCATCAAGATCAAAAGAGATAGATCAAGACGCTTAATTGGACTTTCACAAAGCACATACCTTGACCAAGTTTTGAAGAAGTTCAAAATGGATCAAGCAAAGAAAGGGTTCTTGCCTGTATTACAAGGTGTGAGATTGAGTAAGACTCAATGCCCGACCACTGCAGAAGATAGAGAGAAGATGAAAGATGTTCCCTATGCTTCAGCCATAGGCTCTATCATGTATGCAATGCTGTGTAGCAGACCTGATGTGTGCCTTGCTATAAGTTTAGCAGGGAGGTACCAAAGTAATCCAAGAGTGGATCACTGGACAGCGGTCAAGAACATCCTGAAATACCTGAAAAGGACTAAGGATATGTTTCTCATTTATGGAGGTGACAAAGAGCTCATCGTAAATGGTTACGTTGATGCAAGCTTTGACACTGATCCGGATGATTCTAAATCGCAAACCGGATACGTGTTTACATTGAACGGTGGAGCTGTCAGTTGGTGCAGTTCTAAGCAAAGTGTCGTGGCGGGATCTACGTGTGAAGCGGAGTACATAGCTGCTTCGGAAGCAGCAAATGAAGGAGTCTGGATGAAGGAGTTCATATCCGATCTAGGTGTCATACCTAGTGCATTGGGACCAATGAAAATCTTTTGTGACAATACTGGTGCGATTGCCTTAGCAAAGGAATCCAGATTTCACAAGAGAACCAAGCACATCAAAAGACGCTTCAATTCCATCCGGGATTTAGTCCAGGTGGGAGACATAGAAATTTGCAAGATACATACGGATCTGAATGTTGCAGACCCGTTGACTAAGCCTCTTCCATGAGCAAAACATGATCAGCAACAAGACTCCATGGGTGTAAGAATCATTACTGTGTAATCTAGATTATTGACTCTAGTGCAAGTGGGAGACTGAAGGAAATATGCCCTAGAGGCAATAATAAAGTTATTATTTATTTCCTTATATCATGATAAATGTTTATTATTCATGCTAGAATTGTATTAACCGGAAACATAATACATGTGTGAATACATAGACAAACAGAGTGTCACTAGTATGCCTCTACTTGGCTAGCTCGTTGATCAAAGATGGTTATGTTTCCTAGCCATAAACATGAGTTGTCATTTGATTAACGGGATCACATCATTAGGAGAATGATGTGATTGACTTGACCCATTCCGTTAGCTTAGCACTCGATCGTTTAGTATGTTGCTATTGCTTTCTTCATGACTTATACATGTTCCTATGACTATGAGATTATGCAACTCCCGTTTACCGGAGGAACACTTTGTGTGCTACCAAACGTCACAACGTAACTGGGTGATTATAAAGGTGCTCTACAGGTGTCTCCAAAGGTACTTGTTGAGTTGGCATATTTCGAGATTAGGATTTGTCACTCCGATTGTCGGAGAGGTATCTCTGGGCCCACTCAGTAATACACATCACTATAAGCCTTGCAAGCATTGTGACTAATGAGTTAGTTGCGGGATGATGTATTACGGAACGAGTAAAGAGACTTGCCGGTAACGAGATTGAACTAGGTATCGAGATACCGACGATCGAATCTCGGGCAAGTAACATACCGATGACAAAGGGAACAACGTATGTTGTTATGCGGTCTGACCGATAAAGATCTTCGTAGAATATGTAGGAACCAATATGAGCATCCAGGTTCCGCTATTGGTTATTGACCGGAGAGGTGTCTCGGTCATGTCTACATAGTTCTCGAACCCGTAGGGTCCGCACGCTTAACGTTACGATGACAGTTATATTATGAGTTTATATGTTTTGATGTACCGAAGGTTGTTCGGAGTCCCGGATGTGATCACGGACATGACAAGGAGTCTCGAAATGGTCGAGACATAAAGATTGATATATTGGAAGCCTATGTTTGGACATCAAAAGTGTTCCGGGTGAAATCGGGATTTTTCCGGAGTACCGGGAGGTTACCGGAACCCCCCGGTAACTTAATGGGCCTTAGTGGGCCTAGGTGGAAGAGAGGAGAGGAGGCCAGGGCAGGGCCGCGCACCCCTCCCCCCCCCCCTAGTCCGAATAGGACAAGGAGAGGGGGGCGGCGCCCCCCCCCCTTCCTTCCTCCCCTCCACCTCTTCCCCCTTTCTCTCCTAGTCCAACATGGAAAAGGGGGGAGTCCTACTCCCAGTAGGAGTAGGACTCCTCCTGGCGCGCCTCTCCTCTAGGCCGGCCGAACCCCCCCCTTGCTCCTTTATATACGGGGGCAGGGGCACCTCTAGACACACAATTGATCATTGATCTCTTAGCCGTGTGTGGTGCCCCCCTCCACCATATTACACCTCGATAATATCGTAGCGGTGCTTAGGCGAAGCCCTGCGTCGGTAGAACATCATCATTGTCACCATGCCGTCGTGCCGACGAAACTCTCCCTCAACACTCGGCTGGATCGGAGTTCGAGGGACGTCATCGAGCTGAACGTGTGCTGAACTCAGAGGTGTTGTGCGTTCGGTACTTGATCGGTCGGATCGTGAAGACGTACGACTACATCAACCACGTTGTGTTAACGCTTCCGCTTTCGGTCTACGAGGGTACGTGGACAACACTCTCCCCTCTCGTTGCTATGCATCACCATGATCTTGCGTGTGCGTAGGAAATTTTTTGAAATTACTATGTTCCCCAACATTAACTACTCAATCTTAGTTCAAAACTGCAACACTTGTTAGGGATTGGCCGGATTCCCATTTTTGTGGCCGCATGTTTCATCCTCCTTTATTGGCCAGTAATTGATTCCTTTTTTGCCTTTGTTAAAACAGGGATATCTATTCAACTTGTTGCTATTGCGACATTTTGCTTCGCTTAATTTTGGTGGAACTGCACAAAATGAGACCGGATTTCCATATATGTGTTGAGATCTCTCTCAGGTCTTCCTCGCGAGTTGTTTCAAATCTTGGTCTTGAAAGGTCAGTACCGACTTTTAGTACCGACTTTCCTCAGAATTAACTACTGAATCTTAGTTCAAAACTGCAACACTTGTTAGGGATCGGCGGGAGTACCATTTTTGTTAGGGATCGGCCGGAGTACATGTTTAAGAAATGTATTGTTCAGATAATGTCTCTGTTATTATATATCAGTTACAGTGTTTTACAAATGGTACTATCCTGCTTTGTAGTTCTTTCTACATGTTTAACCAAGGTATTGTTAAGATAATGTCTCTGTTAAAATGAATCAGTCGCATTGTTTTAGGAATGGTACTTTTCTGCTTTGTCATTCTTTATACATGTTGAAACAAGGCATTGTTAAGATAATGTGTCAGTTAATATGAATGAATCACACTGATTGAGAATTGCTACTCTCCTGCTTTGTTTCCCATTAAGATAAGGTAGATCAGTAGATGTTTTTCTTCTGGGAGTACAAGTCATCAACCGTTATTTCTCAGTAATTGTTTCCCTTACACCTATTGTTGCTTACGGGGATATCAAAATTAAAGTTCGGTTTTATTCCGACTTTGATTTTAGTTGAACTGCACAAATGGAGCCAATGTGTCTAAGGCAAACTGCTGCATTAGTGGGTCCAGTTGGTATTACCACTTTGCAAAAAGAAGCAGTCACTGTTTGCGCTACATTACAGAAGGAATGATCAAGAAGCTTTACAGAGTATTAGTAGACGCTGGTGACATGACTAGTGTGCAGAGAGCATAGGCAACTCTACAACACGTGGAGTGCACTGGGCAAAAAGTGCCCAAACAATTACAAGAAGCCAGGACAGGACTCCAAGTCTGTCAATGTCATTCTAAGCAACAATGATGGGGCATCTGGGTATGGTAATCTGTTTACCGTTCTTTTAGTTTGTTAGTCCACCGATTGGTGGGTTGACACTTGGGCCAATATTCATGTGTGTGCTGATGTGTCTTTGTTTTCTTGCGGCATATAAATACGAAATCCACAGGGATGCTCAGCTTGATTTTAGTGGAACTACACAAAATGTTCAGATGGTTCGTGTCCTCCAAAATACTTCATCATGCACAATACATCGAACGGTTCTCTAAACATTCGTTGTCACCTTGAGCGACCGGACTATCAGGTGACAAACTGATGACAAACCCTGCCTATTCCACAATCATAGGCATTACATATTTTGAATGGGAAAAGCTTGTCAAATTTTAATCATTGATGTTAGCAAGAAGGCATTAGTTTAATATATTGGAATTGGAAAACCTTGTCAAATTTTGCTCATTGATGTTAGCTAGAATACATGCATTTGATATTTTTCAGTGGGACGCCCTTTGCTGTGAGCAACGTCGATCGTTTTTTCCTATTCCTGTCTTCAGTTCAGAAATATTTACTCTGCTGAGATGCATAGTCACATGAATGTTGACTTATGTAAGGTATTTTAAGAGTTTGTTCTGAATGTTGTCTATGTAATGCCAGGCCGAGTTTGATTTCAAAGTTGATCTTGGAATGTTGTGGCATGCGGCATCACGAGCTGTTCACCGTGCCTCCTGAGAATAATGCTTCATATTGTTTTGCAGGTTGAGCTAATGCCTGTGATTTGCATGTTATGAAGATCATCCTCTTCTGTTGTTTCTGTGCTTAAGAAGTTCATTGTCTTATGTTTCATTCATAGCCTATACGACAACTCGGGTAGGTTAGAGGTGAAACCATATGATCTTCCGACCAACTCATCATCTTAGGCCGTGATTGGATTGTCGTTTTCCAACCAAAACCGCTTGTAAAACTGACGCTTGTAAATAAAAGCAGATGGTCTCGGGCGAAGCGCTTGGTTGGTCGATTTCGACTAGTAAAATATACACTGGTCTCTCAAATTACACGTGTAACACGCCGGTTTTCGTTGCAGACCTCGGGCCCTCAGTTTCATTACGCCTGTATTTTACGCGTTGTTTCCGATGATGAGTAAATTACACTTGTATCTTAATACAGGTGTGAAATAAACCAGAGCTCCCAAGCGCGGCCTTACCATTTCATGCCGTCTCAGTCTCTCGAAGGTGCTCATAGGTGTCCGATGATCCTGGCTTCGTGAATGAGCAGCGGGCGCTATATCAGACCATATGTAGGGCCCGCGAGGCCCTCTCCATCGTTCATCGAGTTGTTGCACTCACCGTGGCGCTGAGCATTGTCAACATGGTCAACGAACATGAGGATTCAGGAGATGACTTTATTTTGACTGGATGACAGTAGGGACCCACTAGGGCCATAGCCGTACGTATGCAAGTGCCTCCTTATTATGTACAACTACAATTTTTTTGCTTCCTCCTGGTTTCCTGACATCACGGTCCCACACCATTGTCAACCTATGTAGTCAATAAACAAGAGAATTGCACAAGGACTGGCCGACAGCTGGGACCAAGCAGCTCGAGCAATATTTGTGTTTTTGAGGTGTGAGCACTGCAGAGTTTTTCTTGAGTGATGTTTTTGTTGTTGTTCAGAGGAGAGCAGGGTATTAACTGGGCGGGTTGTGGCCCGTCTAGCCCAGGCCAGATATACAGCCCAGATATTAATTTTTTTCAAGCTGAAAATGGCTAGCTCAGCTATAGTTTTTTTTGAGGAATACCCAGGCAAGGTCAACTTGTTATTCCAAGAAAATGGGCTTTAAGAAATAATAAATGGGATGTAATTATAAAAACTGGGCAGTAACTATAAAAAATGCACCAAACACGTAATTATTTTATAAAATATTATTTTTGGATTTTGAAATTTTTAATTTCATTAATTGTTGCACGCGCAATGTTTCGTTGGATTTTTTGTAATACAAATTTATATTGAAATTGTATTTAATCTGACTACAAATTTTAGGATAAAAATATTTTGGATCCCATCAAAATGTGGGAAATTTTATTGAATTCTGTTTTGAAAGGTTGGTTGAAATTATTAATCGTTGTCCTAACTAGAAAATGGGTTGTACTTTTAACAAATTGTAAATGGGTTGTAGTAAATTCCAATAGAATTCAAACATGGGCTGTACATTCTTACAAATCGCAAATGGGCTATAAGTTCTCTGCCACACACTTGTGGGCCCACTAAGTTGACGCGTCCCCTCAGAAAAAAGTAAGTTGACGTGTATGCAAGGCTTTGTCAACTTATAGTCATCACACGGTTCTAGCAGCAGTGGCCGTTGGATGTCCATCCAACGGATGTCGTGCTTCTTCTTCAATCTCGAATATTCTAGCTTCAGCCGCCCAAAAAATGATTCCTCCCCCTGACATCTGGGGCGCACCGTTTCGGAGGCTGACCTGTGGACCTACTAAAGTGACGCGTACCAAGGGCTTTGTCTAACTTAGTCAATATAAACGATTCTAGCTGCAGTGACCGTACGATGTCCATCCAATGGTCGTCGTGCTTCTTCAACCTCTGGTCTTCTTGCTCCAGCCGCCCAAAGCAGCACCAGTCGTGTCGCCTGCTTCTGCCTGCCGTGGCCGGCTGTGCTGCCGCGGAGGCCTCACCACCCCCTACTACTCCCACCGCTGGCCAGGCCATCCCTCTACTCTTCCTGCTCTAGCCGCTCAAACAAGCACCGGCGGGACTACCTGCTCTCTCCTCCCGCAGCCGGCTGTGCTGCCACGCAGGCCTCACCGCCCTACCGTACTCTCATCGCAGCCATCCCTCTACTCACCCACACCTGCTGTTATTCTCCGGCGACGGCAGACGAACCAGTAAACCCTCCTACTTCTCTCCACATTGGAAACAAATGCCGAGTCTTCCCTGGCTCCGTGCCGTCCCTTCCTAGGCCTCGCCATCGTCCACCGCCCGGTGCTCTCGGCGCGGCTTGGTCAACGTGGTCAATGAACGACATCCATCGGAAGTGGACTGTACGTGGAGAGGCTGACAGCTGGGTCCACGGCCGCACGCAAGGGAATGCCTCCTTATTACACGCAAAATAATGATTCCTCGACCTGACAGCTGGGACCCACCGGAAGGGCCTCTGTATTTCGAGAAAAAAAGTTCCCCCCGCTGACAGGTCGGACCCACTAGCTATATCTTCGCACGCAAGGAAGTGCCTCCTTATTACGCAAAAAAATGAATACCCTCCTACTAGCTGGGACCCACCATAGTGGGAGGCTGACTTGTGGGCCCACTAAGTTGACGGGGACGGAGGGCTTTGTCAACTTAGTCAATATGAACGATTCTAGCTCTAGTGACCGTACGATGTCCATCCAACGGCTGTAGTGCTTCTTCAACCTCTGGTCTTCTTGCTCTAGCCGCCCAAAGCAGCGCCGGTCATGCCGCATGATCCCGCCTCCCATGGCTGGCTGTGCTGCCGCGGAGGCCTCACCGCCCCCTACTATTCCCACCGCTGGCCAGGCTCTACGGTGACAGCAGCCTCACACCACAGCCGAACCAGTGAACCCTCGTACTCCTCTCCGTGTGGGCATCCACTGCCGCGTCTTCCCCGGCTCCGCGTCGTCCCCTTCCTAGGCCTCGCCGTCGTCCACCGCCCTGGTGCTCTCGACGCGGCGTGGTCAACATGGTCAAGGAACGACTTCCATCGGAAGAGTACTGTACGTGGAGAGGCTGACAGCTGGGTCTGCGGCCGCAGCAAGGAAGTGCCTCCTTATTATGTGGAAAATAATGATTCCTCCACCTGACAGCAGGGACCCATGGGACGGGCCACCGTATTTCACGAAAAAATGTTTCCCCCTGACTACTGGGACCCACCAGCTACATCTTCGCACGCAAGGAAGTGCCTGACAGTCAGGACCCACCTGGTTGAAGTGTACGTAGCGTTGTCATTCTGGTCACGGACGTCTACGTACATACGATCGGTCTGTCTGCAGGCTGCAGCGATGAACCGTGTGCGTGTAAGGAAGGACACGTGTCGTAGTAGAGGCACGCACGTGTTGTACTAGAGGCGCGCATGTAGTATGTACACGTACATACAGCGGCCAAGATGCAAGAAAGTAACTACGGCCATGTGCGTACATACGGGCGGGGTCTCAAACGCCTACTCGTGCATACATACGGCCAGGGCTCGTGTACATGGCTGGGTCAGAACAGAGAAACTGCTTCCTCGTCGTGTTCATGGGGAGGCAACGGAATGCGCCGTGTTCATTGGGAGGCAATAGAACGCGTGCTGTTCATCGGGAGCCAACCGGCTTGGACGGAATAGCCGATGGAAACGAGGCCCGGCGTACCGCAGAACGGAGGAAACGGCCATGTGTTCGACCGGCCACGGTCAAAACGGGATCCTGTTCATCGGGAGGGGTCTGGCGTACCGCGAAACGGAGGAAACAGACTTGTGTTGGAGCGTCGCGGTCGAAACGGGGGTCCTGTTCATCGGGAGGGGTGTGGCATACCGCAAAATGAGACTCCGCGGGATACTGTTCATCTCCACCGTCGACCTCCTCCAGCCTCCACGGGCTACTGGTCATCCACCGTCGACCTCCTCCAGCCTCCACTTGCGATTGTTCATCCACGGGCTCCTGTTCATCCAGCCTCCACCGCGCGCTCCTCCACCGGCTACTGCTTAACCAGCCCTCTCCACGGGGTCCTGTTCAACCACCCCTCCACGGGGTACTGTTCATCTAGTCCTCCACCGCCTACTGTTCAACCAGCCCTCCACGGGGTCGTCCTGTTCATCCAGCCCTCCACGGGGTCCTGTTCATCCAGCCCTCCATCGGCTCAATCGATCGGGGTCCTGTTCATCCAGCGGCAACGGCCTCTACTACCACGGGTTCCTGTTCATCCAACCCCCCACCAGGAACTGTTCATCCAAACCCCCAACAACGCTCACTGTTCATCAAGAGGCAGCAGGTTCGATCGGCTTTAGTTAGCAGCAGTAGCGAAGGAATCGCTCGATCGGGTTCAGTTAACAACCATCGCTCGGATTCAGTAACGCGTAGCCTGTAGTGCAATCGCTCGGGTTCAGTTAGAGCCCAACGCCTCGCTCGGGTTCAGTTAGAGCGCAATGCCTCGCGCCCATGCGCGTACGTGTACGAGAGAAACGCGCATCGCTCGGCCCCCGACCACCCACCGTAACCGGGAACTCCCCGATATTTTCCGGGCCCTCGCTTCTACCATGGTTTTTCCCGTCATGGACGGCCCAAAGAATATCATGCAGCCGCGTCTCTGGCCCGCCCAGGACGAAAAGCCCATTTTCTGTCATGATTTTTTTGTCATAGAAGTAGCAGCCCACCACATCTATGATGATACCGGGTTTTGTCACAATTATCGTGAAGTGTCATAAGCATGACAGAAAAAAAATTCGTTCGGCCCAAAATGTCACGGATGTGTCTTTTTTTTGTAGTGCTCATAGTTCGTAGGTTCTTCATGGTCAAGTAACATGACCTCCAGAACAGAATTATTGTACCACTCTGGTGCGGATCTTACTCTGGTTGACCTACGAGGTTTGGTAGTAACTTGATCTGAAGTTTCATGATCATCATCATTAGCTTCCTCACTAATTGGTGTAGGAATCACTGGAACTGATTTCTGTGATGAACTACTTTCCAATTAGGGAGCAGGTACAATTACCTCATCAAGTTCTACTTTCCTCCCACTCACTTCTTTCGAGAGAAACTCCTTCTCTAGAAAGGATCCATTCTTAGCAACGAATATCTTCCTTCGGATCTGTGAGAGAAGGTATACCCAACAGTCTCCTTTGGGTATCCTATGAAGACACATTTCTCCGATTTGGGTTCGAGCTTATCAGGTTGAAACTTTTTCACATAAGCATCGCAGCCCCAAACTTTAAGAAATGACAACTTGGGTTTCTTGCCAAACCACAGTTCATATGGGGTCGTCTCAACGGATTTAGATGCTGCCCTATTTAACGTGAATGCAGCCGTGATGACCCACAAGTATAGGGGATCGCAACAGTTTTCGAGGGTAGAGTTTTCAACCCAAATTTATTGATTCGACACAAGGGGAGCCAAAGAATATTCTCAAGTATTAGCAACTGAGTTGTCAATTCAGCCACACCTGGATAACTTAATATCTGCAGCAAAGTATTTAGTAGCAAAGTAGTATGATAGTAATGGTAACAGTGGCAAAGGTAACAGTGATAGCAGTATTGTAGTGATTGTAACAGTGGCAATGGTAAAGTAACTAAGCAAGGATCAATATGTGAAAAGCTCGTAGGCATTGGATCGGTGATGGAGAATTATGCCGGATGTGGTTCATCATGTAACAGTCATAACATAGGGTGACACAGGACTAGCTCCAATTCATTAATGTAATGTAGGCATGTATTCCGAATATAGTCATACGTGCTTATGGAAAAGAACTTGCATGACATCTTTTGTCCTACCCTCCCGTGGCAGCGGGGTCCTAGTGGAAACTAAGGGATATTAAGGCCTCCTTTTAATAGAGTACCGGACCAAAGCATTAGCACATAGTGAATACATGAACTCCTCAAACTACGGTCATCACCGGGAGTGGTCCCGATTATTGTCACTTCGGGGTTGCCGGATCATAACACATAGTAGGTGACTATAGACTTGCAAGATAGGATCAAGAACTCACATATATTCATGAAAACATAACAGGTTCAGATCTGAAATCATCTCGGGCCCTAGTGACAAGCATTAAGCATAACAAAGTCATAGCAACATCAATCTTAGAGTGGATACTAGGGATCAAACCCTAACAAAACTAACTTGATTACATGATAGATCTCATCCAACCCATCACCGTCCAGCAAGGCTACGATGGAATTACTCACGCACGGCGATGAGCATCATGAAATTGGTGATGGAGGATGGTTGATGATGACGATGGCGATGGATTCCCCTCTCCGGAGCCCCAAACAGACTCCAGATCAGCCCTCTCGAGAGAGTTTAGGGCTTGGCGGCGGCTCCATATCGTAAAACACGATGAATCTTTCTCTCTGATTTTTTTTCTCCCCGAACATGAATATATGGAGTTGGAGTTGAGGTCGGTGGAGCACTAGGGGGCCCACGAGGCAGGGGGCGCGCCCAGGGGGGTAGGCGCCCCCCACCCTCGTGGAAAGGGTGTGTGCCCCCTGGCCTTGATTCTTTCGCCAGTATTTTTTATTATTTCCAAAAATAATCTCCGTGAAGTTTCAGGTCATTCCGAGAACTTTTGTTTCTGCGCATAAATAACACCATGGCAATTCTGCTGAAAACAGTGTCAGTCCGGGTTAGTTCCATTCAAATCATGCAAGTTAGAGTTCAAAACAAGGGCTAAAGTGTTTGGAAAAGTAGATACGTTGGAGACGTATCAAGCCGTCTCTAAAGCATAACCCCAAAATGATAGTGGTAAATCGGTAAGAGACATCATAGATCGCACCATATCTAATAAAGTACGGTTACGACGTTCGGACACACCATTACGCTGTGGTGTTCCAGGTGGCGTGAGTTGCGAAACTATTCCACATTGTTTCAAATGAAGACCAAACTCATAACTCAAATATTCTCCTCCACGATCAGATCGTAGAAACTTTATTTTCTTGTTACGATGATTTTCCAATTCACTCTGAAATTCTTTGAACTTTTCAAATGTTTCAGACTTATGTTTCATCGAGTATATATACCCATATCTGCTCAAATCATCTGTGAAGGTAAAAAAATAACGATACCCGCCGCGAGCCTCAACACTCATTGGACCGCATACATCAGTATGTATTATTTCCAATAAGTCTGTTGCTCGCTCCATTGTTCCGGAGAACGGAGTCTTAGTCATCTTGCCCATGAGGCATGGTTCACAAGCATCAAGTGATTCCAAAATTCCATCAGCATGGAGTTTCTTCATGCGCTTTACACCAATATGACTTAAATGGCAGTGCCACAAATAAGTTGCACTATCATTATTAACCTTGCATCTTTTGGCTTCAATATTGTGAATATGTGTATCACTATAATCGAGATTCAACAAAAATAGACCACTCATCAAGGGTGCATGACCATAAATGATATTACTCATATAAAAAGAACAACCATTATTCTCTAATTTAAATGAATAACCGTCTCGCATCAAACAAGATCCAGATATAATGTTCATGCTTAACGCTGGCACCAAATAACAATTATTCAGGTCTAAAACTAATCCCGATGGTAGATGTAGAGGTAGCGTGCCGATGGTGATCACATCGACTTTGGAACCATTTCCCACGCGCATCGTCACCTCGTCCTTAGCCAATCTTCGTTTAATTCGTAGCCCCTGTTTCGAGTTGCAAATATGAGCAACAGAACCAGTATCAAATACCCAGGCGCTACTACGAGCATTAGTAAGGTACACATCAATAACATGTATATCAAATATACCTTTCACTTTGCCATCCTTCTTATCCGCCAAATACTTGGGACAGTTCCGCTTCCAATAACCAGTCCCTTTGCAGTAGAAGCACTCAGTCTCATGCTTAGGTCCAGACTTGGGCTTCTTCACTTGAGCAGCAACTTGCTTGCCGTTCTTCTTGAAGTTCCCCTTCTTCCCTTTTCCCTTTTTCTTGAAACTAGTGGTCTTGTTAACCATCAACACTTGATGCTCCTTCTTGATTTCTACCTCCGCAGCCTTTAGCATTGCGAAGAGCTCGGGAATTGTCTTATCCATCCCTTGCATATTATAGTTCATCACGAAGCTTTTGTAGCTTGGTGGCAGTGATTGAAGAACTCTGTCAATGACACTATCATCAGGAAGATTAACTCCCAGTTGAGTCAAGTGGTTGTGGTACCCAGACATTCTGAGTATATGCTCACTGACAGAACTATTCTCCTTGATCTTGCAGCTATAGAACTTATTGGAGACTTCATATCTCTCAATCCAGGCATTTGCTTGAAATATTAACTTCAATCCCTGGAACATCTCGTATGCTCCATGACGTTCAAAATGTCGTTGAAGTCTCGATTCTAAGCCGTAAAGCATGGCACACTGAACTATCGAGTAGTCATCAGCTTTGCTCTGCCAGACGTTTATAACGTCCGGTGTTGCTCCTGCAGTGGGTCTTGCACCTAGCGGTGCTTCCAGGACGTAATTCTTCTGTGCAGCAATGAGGATAGTCCTCAAGTTACGGACCCAGTCCGTGTAGTTGCTACCATCATGTTTCAACTTAGCTTTATCTAGGAACGCATTAAAATTCAAAGGAACGGTAGCACGAGCAATTGATCTACAATAACATAGACATGCAAAAACTATCAGGTACTAAGTTCATGATAAATTAAAGTTCAGTTAATCATATTACTTAAGAACTCCCACTTAGATAGACATCCCTCTAGTCATCTAAATGATCACGTGATCCATATCAACTAAACCATGCCCGATCATCACGTGAGATGGAGTAGTTTTCAATGGTGAACATCACTATGTTGATCATATCTACTATATGATTCACGTTCGATCTTTCGATCTCAGTGTTCCGAGGCCATATCTGCATATGCTAGGCTCGTCAAGTTTAACCCGAGTATTCTGCGTGTGCAAAATTGGCTTGCACCCGTTGTATGTGAACGTAGAGCTTATCACACCTGAACATCACGTGGTGTCTCGGCACAACGAATGTAGCAACGGTGCATACTCAAGGACAATACTTATACCTTGAAATTTAGTGAGGGATCATCTTATAATGCTACCGCCGTACTAAGCAAAATAAGATGCATAAAGGATAAACATCACATGCAATCAAAATATGTGACATGATATGGCCATCATCATCTTGTGCCTTTGATCTCCATCTCCAAAGCACCGTCACGATCTCCATCGTCACCGGCTTGACACCTTGATCTCCATCGTAGCATCATTGTCGTCTCGCTAACTATTGCTTCTACGACTATCGCTACCGTTTAGTGATAAAGTAAAGTAATTACATGGCGATTGCATTTCATACAATAAAGCGACAACCATAAGGCTCCTTCCAGTTGCCGATAATGGTTACAAAACATGATCATCTCATACAACAATTTATATCTCATCACGTCTTAGACCATATCACATCACAACACGCCCTGCAAAAACAAGTTAGACGTCCTCTACTTTGTTGTCGCAAGTTTTACGTGGCTGCTACGGGCTTCTAGCAAGAACCGTTCTTACCTACGCATCAAAACCACAATGATTTTACGTCAAGTGTGATGTTTTAACCTTCAACTAAATTTGGAGAAACTGACACCCGCTAGCCACCTGTGTGCGAAGCATGTCGGTAGAACCAGTCTCATGAACGCGGTCATGTAATGTCAGTCCGAGCCGCTTCATCCAACAATACCGCCGAATCAAAGTAAGACGTTGGTGGTAAGCAGTATGACTATTATCGCCCACAACTCTTTGTGTTCTACTCGTGCATATAAAATCTATGCATAGACCTGGCTCTGATGCCACTGTTGGGGAACGTAGTATTTCAAAAAGTTCCTACGATCGCGCAAGATCTATCTAGGAGAAGCATAGCAACGAGCGGGGAGAGTGTGTCCACGTACCCTCGTAGACCGAAAGCGGAAGCGTTTAGTAATGCGGTTGATGTAGTCGAACGTCTTCACGATCCAACTGATCCAAGCACCGAACGTATGGCACCTCCGTGTTCAGCACACGTTCAGCTCGATGACGTTCCTCGATCTCTTGATCCAGTTGAGGCCGAGGGAGAGTTCCATCAGTACGACGGCGTGGCGACGGTGATGATGAAGTTACCGGCGCAGGGCTTCGCCTAAGCACTACGGCGATATGACCGAGGTGTGTAACTGTGGAGGGGGGCACCACACACGGCTAAGAGAAGACTTGGTGTGCCTTTGGGGTTCCCCCCTCCCACGTATATAAAGGGGGGAGGAGAGGAGGCCGGCCCAAGGGGGGCGCACCAAGGGGGGGAGTCCTACTTGGACTCCCGGTCCAAGTAGGATTCGCCCCCCCCCCCTTCCCTATTCCAACAAGAGGGGGAGGGAAGGAGGAAGAGGGGAGAAGGAAAGAGGGGGGCGCCGCCCCCTCCTAGTCCAATTCGGACCAGCCCATGGGGGGGGCGCTGCCTTCCCTTGTGGCCCTTCTCTCCTTTCCACTATGGCCCAATAAGGCCCATTACTTCCCCGGGGGGTTCCGATAACCTCCCAGTACTCCAAAACTTATCCGATACTTCTCAAAACCATCCCGGTGTCTGAATACAACCTTACAATATATGAATCTTTACCTCTCAACCATTTCGGGACTCCTCGTCATGTCCGTGATCTCATCCGGGACTCCAAACAAACTTCGGTCATCGAATCACATAACTCATAATACAAATCGTCATCGAACGTTAAGCGTGCGGACCCTACGGGTTCGAGAGCTATGTAGACATGACTGAGACACATCTTCGGTCAATAACCAATAGCGGAACCTGGATGCTCATATTGGCTCCTACATATTCTACGAAGATCTTTATCGGTCAAACCGCATAACAACATACATTGTTCCCTTTGTCATTGGTATGTTACTTGCCCGAGATTCGATCGTCGATATCATCATACCTAGTTCAATCTCGTTACTAGAAAGTCTATTTACTCGTTCCGTAATGCATCATCCCACAACTAACTAATTAGTCACATTGCTTGCAAGGCTTATAGTGTTGTACATTACCGAGAGGGCCCAGAGATACCTCTCTGATACACGGAGTGACAAATCCTAATCTCGATCTATGCCAACTCAACAAACACCATCGGAGACACCTGTAGAGCATCTTTATAATCACCCAGTTACGTTGTGACGTTTGATAGCACACTAAGTGTTCCTCCGGTATTCGGGAGTTGCATAATCTCATAGTCAGAGGAACATGTATAAGTCATGAAGAAAGCAATAGCAATAAAACTAAACGATCATTATGCTAAGCTAACGGATGGGTCTTGTCCATCACATCATTCTCTAATGATGTGATCCCATTCATCAAATGACAACACATGTCTATGGTTAGGAAACTTAACCATCTTTGATTAACGAGCTAGTCAAGTAGAGGCATACTAGGGGCATTCTGTTTGTCTATGTATTCACACATGTACTAAGTTTCCAGTTAATACAATTCTAGCATGAATAATAAACATTTATCATGATATAAGGAAATATAAACAACAACTTTATTATTGCCTCTAGGGCATATTTCCTTCATAAACAACAATGGTTTGAGTGGGGGCATCGGTATGTTTTGGTCAACGGATGTAGAGGTGGAACTGAAAAACTACAGCGCATCACATACCGATGTCAAGGTCAGCAAGAAGGCTCGAAACTTTGTGGAGTGGAGAGTGACAGGTTTTTATGGAGCTCCACGGGTAGAAGATAGACGCCAAAGTTGGAGGTTCCTTCGTACTTTGTTTGAGATCCAACATGATGCTTGGCTGTGTCTTGGGGATTTCAACGAAACAATGTTTGCTACTGAACACTTCTCGCGTGCAAAACGGCCGGAATGGCAGATGAGGGCGTTCAGAGAGGCTCTTGACGATTGCTCGCTCCTAGATCTTGGATGGAGGGGAGTGGAGTATACTTGGGATAATGGGCAGAGCGGTGAGTCAAATGTGAAAGCTAGACTCGATAGGGGTTTTGGAAACCTAGAGCTTACCCACATATTCCCGCACACTTCGATCCACCACATTAGCACTACGGAGTCTGGTCATTGCTTTGTCTTGGTTGACTTACGTGATAATCGGGAGGAACATCGACATGGAGTGACGAGGCAGTTCCGATATGAGGATGTATGGCAAACACACTCTGAGTATGAGCAATTTGTGCTTACAGAATGGCAAAAGGGAGCTGGCCGGAATGGTCTTGAAGGTGTAGTCAGTGCTTTGCATGACATGCAGACTAAGCTAACTGCGTGGGGGGCAAAGGAATTTAGGTGTCTCACTCGGACGATGCAGAAACTGCGGGATAAACTGGACCGGCTTCGGCGTCGGCCGGGGAGACGCGGCCCATCTGAGGAGGAGCGGGCCATAGCTAAGCAGCTCCGAGAGGCACTAAGACAAGAGGAAATCTAGTTAAAACAGAGATTATGGGTTCCTTGGCTGCGAGAGGGGGATCGTAACACGGGCTACTTTCATGCTCAAGCAGCACATCAGCAAAGAATGAATAAGATAGAGAGGCTTGAAAGGGCGGATGGCTCCACATGTCAAACGCCGGACAAGAACCATGCAGAAGTCCAAGGGTTTTATGAAGCTCTATACACAAGCCAGTGGTTCATACCAATGGACGAGCTACTTGCCTTTGTTCCTCCAAAGGTGTCGGAACAAATGAATGAAGAACTCGACAAACCTTACACCGTGGAGGAGGTCAAGACGGCTTTGTTTCAGATGGCGCTGTCAAAGGCACCGGGAGTGGATGGATTTACAGTGGGATTTTTTCAGCGGCATTGGTCCTTGTTAAAAGCCGATATAATTCCGACCGTACTAGATTTCTTGAATGGGGGGGGTCTGACCTGAGGGCACGAACAACACTTCCATCACATTGATCCCAAAGGTGCGTCACCCGCAGCGTATATCTCAATATCAGCCCATTTCACTGTGCCCTGTTCTATACAAGATTGCCTCGAAGTGCATTACAAATAGGGTACAAGTGTTCGTGGTTGAGATCATCAGTGAAGAGCAGAGTGCGTTTGTGCCCGGCTGCCTCATTACCGATAATGCTCTCATCGCTTATGAAAGCGTTTACGCTATGAGACGTCGGAAGAGAGGGAAGAATGTGGCTTGTGCCGTCAAACTCGCATGATGAAGGCATACGATCGGGTTGAATGGCATTTTCTGGAGGCAATCATGCTGAGATTGGGTTTTAGTTCACAGTTTGTCAGACTTGTGATGAAGTGTGTAACTTCGATAAGGTTTACAGTACGAGTGAATGGACAATCACTTCCCTACTTCACACCATCTAGAGGTCTCCGTCAGGGAAATCCTAGTTCACCGTTTCTTTTTCTTATCTGTGCAGAGGGTTTTACCTCACTGTTGAAGTTTTATGGAGGTGCCCATGTTGACAGAGGCATCCGTGTTAGCCCTCTTTCTCCTTGGGTTAATCGCCTGCTCTTCGCTGATGACAGTTTGATATTTCTGAAGGCAGAAAGGGCGAGTGCGACCAGGTAGAATGAGGTGCTTCGAATCTATGGCGAATGCTCTGGACAATGTGTTAATAGGGACAAAAGTTCTGTTTTTTCAGTCCAAACATACCTGATGTAGTTCGACAGGAGCTCAAGATAGTGTTGGGAATTACTGTCGAGGCATTTAATGAGCGGTATCTGGGTCTTCCAACGGCCATTGGACGCATTACCAGCGGTACTTTTGACTATCTTGGAGAGAGAATCAGAAGCAAAGCTTCAAGGAGGCACTGAACGGCTTATCTCATGTGTTGGGAGGGAGGTTAGGATCAAGGTTGTTGCCCAAGCGATCCCGGCCTTTTCGATGAGCTGCTTCAAGTTAACGAAGAAGATCTATAAAGATTTTTCATCAAAAATGGCTAGGTATTGGTGGAGTAGCTCAGTCGACCGCAGGTCACTGCACTGGATCGATTGGGACTCACTAACCAAGCCAAAGAATGCAGGAGGGATGGGGTTCAGGAACTTGGAAGTGTTTAACTTAGCTCTGCTTGGGAAACATGGGTGGATGCTGATCACGAATCCGGACTCTCTCTGCGCACGTGTCTTGAAAGGGAAGTAATTTCCCGCCAATGAGTTTATGGATGCAACTATCCCAAAGCATGCATCAGCCACTTGGCGGGCAATTGTTGCAGGCAGAGAGGCCCTAAGGACTGGCTTAATAAAGAGGATCAGAGATGGTATGTCTGTATCAACATGGAATGATAGCTGGATTCCGGGTCTTCTCACACTTCGGCCTTGGTGCAAATCGGAGATGCCGCAATTCCTCTAGTTGCTGATCTATTGATGTTGAACATGGTACTTGGAAGAGCGAACTCGTGAGACGAAATTTTACAGCCCCTAAAGCAGATGCAATTCTGAACATTCTCCTGAGCTTCAATGCGGGGGCTGATTCATGGGCTTGGGCTGCCGAAAAGTCTGGGATCTACTCTGTGAAATCTGCTTACCGAGCTCTGGTGACGCGCAACAAGCATGGAGCTCTAGGGGAAGGGACAGTGACCGAAACTTCAGAGAATCACAAACAGATGTGGTCTAGACTTTGGAAGCTCAAGGTTGTGCCAAAAGTGCGGGTGTTTTGGTGGCGAGTACTCAGGAAAATTCTACCTATAGAAAGCATCTTGAAGCACCGGCACATTGCGGAACTGGCTCGATATAAAGTCCGCCTCCATGCAGACGAAGATCTCTACCATGCACTGATTAAGTGCGCGCATGCAAAGATGTTCTGGAGCGAGGCGAGGGAATGGCTCAATGTCAAGCTCCCGGATCTTCACACAACGACATGGTCCCAAGATATCTTGTGTGACCCCAGGTTTGATGAGTGTGATCGTGCAAAAATCATCACAGTAATGTGGGTGATCTGGACGTCCAGGAACAACATCACTCATGACAGAGCAAGCCTTGACCCGGTGGTGTCGATGAAGAAGACCAGAGAAGCTCTGGCGATCTTGGAACTACCCAGGGTTCAGGCTAGAACTCTACCCGGATTCGGTTGGCGTCCTACCGACGAGGGATGTATTAAGATCACCACCGATGCAGGAATCTCGATGGAAGCAAGGCTTGCCGGTGTGGGAGGTGTTGCACGCTCATCTTCAGCCTTCATCGGAGCTTGGTGCAAGCCAGTCCATGGTGTTACTGACTCGCTTGTTGCGGAGGCCATGGCTCTCCGTGAAGGCGTTGTTTTTGCAAAGCTTCGTGGCTTTGAGCGAGTACAGATGAAGACTGATAGCAAAGAGGTGGTGGATCTCTGGAACTCGCGCTGTTCTTCGCGCTCCCTCGTAGCGTCTGTGTTATTAGATATTGAAGAGCTAGTACTTACTTTTTCTTCTTTTGATATTACTCGTGTAAAGAGACATTCTAATGCCCCGGCTCATCTTTGTGCCAAGCATGCTAGCACATTGGATGTGACGGAGTGTTGGATGAACTCTCCCCTGAACTCCTGGTTAGTAGCCTTATGGCGGATAGTGCCGGAGCTCGTTTGATTGAATAATAAAGCTATTTAGTTCCACGCAAAAAAAAAAACGGACGGCACGAAGGCGCCAAGATGCCAAAAAGAAAAAAATCATGCAGCGCACCCGCGCGCCCCCTTCCTCGCAACGACGACACAAAGAAAGTGACGACGCCGTGAGCAAGCCGACCGATCCGGTCTCATGTGTTGGATTCGAACCTCGACGGACGAAACGCATCCCGCTGCCTCCAGATTCGAACCGATCCTATTCTTATCCTGTCCTCGGAAAGATTTGTGACGACAAGTTGTGATGAGCGGCGGTGCCAAGCGGCGGGAAGAGACAGAGAATATCAGCGGCAGCGGCACGACGGAGGGGAGGGGGGATACCGGACCGGATACGGGCGGGGGTGGCGCGGTCGCGGCATCGGACGACGGGGTGTCCGACTGTCCCCCGTTCCCACCGCCGCGGCAGCCGGCCGGGCCGCGATTAAACTAATCCCAACTAGCTAATCATCATCGTCCGTTGGCTAATGGTCTCGGCGTCGCCCGGCATCTCCACCCCGGCGGCGAGTAAATTAATCCTAGTACATGCGAGGGCTGGTTGTTAATCTAATCCGCGATTTGTTAATGATGAAAGAAAGAGGGTATTGACTGGTTCGACGCACGCACGACCGACGCGTGTGCGCTGCCACCGCCGAGCTCTCTCCGCGCGACGCAGCGGTGGCCCAATTGGGAGGGAGGCGGGTTCTGGTCTGGTGACCCGATCCCGCTCTCTGCTCCTGGTCTAAATTTCCATGATGACAAACTTGTTATAATATTGCTCCGAAATACCCGTTACTCAAGCACTTGCACTTGGTGAAAATGTTCAGTGTCAGCAGCAAGCGTAATCACTCTTCTTCCGCAAAAAATAAAATAGAGCATAATCACTGTTGGGCCTCGCTTGCGTTCCTTTTGCTATTTTGTTTTTCTTTCTGGAACAGCACCGTCACGTGCATGCACATACACTCACACCTATAAACGCGCGTACATACTCTTTTTTGAAGGAACACGTACGCATGGGCGGATCCAGTGTGGGGTTATGGGGGCCACAAACATTTTGCAAAACATTTTTTACTAGTGAATGCTTATAATATATTTCCTCCATCCCACAATAGTCGTAGGCCATTTTAAAGTCAAACTATATAAACTTTGATCAAGTTTTCAGAAAAAAAATTGTGAAAATTTAGGATACTAAATCTTCATCATTAGATTCATCACGAAATATATTTCCATACAATGTATGTTTGGTACTACCTCCGTTCACAATTACTATCTCCGTCTTTTTATACAGCACCGCTTCATATTTTTATGTCTAACTTTGATCATTAATTTACCAACAAAATATGAGTTACATGCCACAAGAAGTGTATCATCGGATGCACATTTCAAGCAACTTAGCGATGATATATTTCTAATGACATATAACCCGTATTTTGTTGACTAAAGTACAAGTCAAAGTTTGGCACTAAAAACAGAGTGACACTATATACAAAAACAGAGAGAGTATAACATGTTTGAGATATTTCAATGTGCAGTACTTACAAACTGAAATGAGTGAACAATCACACTAAAACATGTTTATGTAATCCGATTATGAAAAAGGATAGAACATTTTATATTTGTGAATGGATGGAGTATTATAGAAATAGACAAATTTCTCTATAGACTTGGTCAAACATTGCAATGTTTGACTTTCAAAATCATTGTGCACTATATTATATGGGACAAAGGTAGTATTAAATTAATTTGGTGCGGCCTAAATACTTCAATACTGAAGCCCATAGAAATAGATTACTAGTTTTCACCCGAACAACTATAATTCAGACTCAGCTCAAAGCCTAACACAACCCATCTCTCCTCCCCATAAATACTACTAGACCATAAAGGCGCGCGTTGCCGCGCTCGTCCGTCAAGAAGTAAAAAATAAAATAAAAATAGTAAAGAAAATCTGGATGATGAAAACATTCGCTAAAATTTCAGATATCCTAGTTACAATATTTTGATATAAACGGCGGGGCATAATCACCAACTCGTTAATTAGAATTGATCCACTCATCAGTTGTAATAAATCATTTTGTGTGCAGGACTTTCCTATTTCACATCCCTCGGAAGAGATGATCGAGAAGTAGACATAACAGAAAAAATGTACAAACTATGTTCGGGCGGCTAGTTTTGTTTGCTCTTGCACATAATTCAACTCTCCAAGAGGAATATCTTCATGGAATTGACTATCTCTTAAGTAAAAATTGACATACTGCAGCAGTGTGCAAACGGTATTCAAAATTTCATTCACAACTTAACTGATTTGAGAAAAGGGAGGATAACGTTTTGAGTCCCTTTATTATAGATTCATGATCCAATCATGTAAGTGAGAATCCGAAAAGAAAATGACAATCTGAACAAAACCAATCTTTGCAGAGGAAAATATTATAAATTTATAATACTGCAGGTAGATGTGCCTTTTCCGAAGTAGTCAAGTATCAGATGTGATGGCATGAAACTTTGCATCACTTCACGGAGAAAACAACTCCCTGATAGATCCTCAAATAAAAAAACATCTCCCTGATAATTCTGCCATTGTCATCACAATATTACCACGAATGATTTTCTTTTGTCAAGTCAGCTAACACAACCGAGGATTTTTCTTTTCTTTTTGACGAATATGGCAGTGGTGCCCTGCATTGATGTGTCCTTCGAGGAATTTGATTATTTGATTGAAGACAGGGCTACTGAAAACAACTTCGAGCGTGAGCCCTGAGGTGATGTTCAAGAAGTTTTTGAACCGTCTGCTGATGCTCCGTAGACCCGATGGCATGGGGGCGCTCCGGCTCGAGTACAGCTTGACGGGTGGCACCGGCACGGTGGACCTCAGTGCTAACTCTGCTGATGCCAACCTATGGATCGCTCATGTGTTACATTACAGGCTAAGGCTGTCAAGATAGGCAATCAGAACGAATATCTCCAGCTCGTTTTCGCGGTATTCACTTCAACGCACTTGAAAATACAGCACATTACCAATGCTCAACTGATCCGAGGTTTCTTTGAGCGCCTCCAAATGGGCTGTCCAGTATTCGAATATCTGCTCCTATCGAACTGCACCATTTTCTCCAATAATCAAGGAGTTATCTACATGGTCTAACATGCATTTATATGTGAAAATTTAAAGAATGATCACTTCCTTCAGAGTTGCAGTCAACACTATTTGACATTGTTCAGCATAAATAAATTAATCATGGAAACAAAAGAGCCTCAAGGGAGAAAAGCACATTCACACGCGGACAAATCCAGAAGAAACGGTTGACGTATGGATGAAAAGGAGAAGGTACCTAGCCCCATGCGCAAAGTGGAGGAGAGAACGGCCACATCACGCGCCGCGGCGGCGGTGAGAAACGCACGAAGAACGGCAGCTTTTGACAGAGATGGGAGGCGGGGATGCTCGATACGGGCCTGGGCCATCCATCTTTTTTTTGGCCTATATCAAGGTCCGTTGGCCCGATTAATGAGAGGATCACCAGGTCGCTCTGCAGAGCAGCGGCCCGGCTACCGTGAGCTGAGCAGATGCGCGACGCGGTGAAAAAAATAGCTAGAGGCAAGCCGCGGGACGATTAGGCGAATCTAGAACGTCCACTAGCTTGATCTAACAGTCGAGAGAGTCAAAACGCTGTGAAGCTAGCTCTGTTTTACTGTTTTGTAATATTCCATTAAAAAAAACTATGAAGTTGTTTCTCGGCTTCATCGGAACTATGTGTTAGACTATAAACTAATTTATGGAGAATTTATTGTTGGAGGGCCTAGATGTGAAATTAGCTTTTGACCCTTAAACAGTCATATTCTGTCTTGCCCCCATGACGGCTTTTGTCTAGCTCCGCCACTGCCTGCCATACCGGTGCACCGCCACCAGCAGATTCTGTGAGAAGGCGGCTTCCTCCTGCTTGGTCGTCGTCTCCGGCAGGGGTGGAGCCAGGAATTTTTTTCATTAAGGATTTAGGTATGAACTAACTATTGTATGTAGTGGCAGAGCTTGCTAAAAAAATTCAATCTAGGCTCGCCCAAAAATATCCTTCACAACTTGATCCAAAGCTGGGGCCAATGCCTCCCCC
>NC_057802.1:553000671-553001863 GCF_018294505.1 Triticum aestivum
CCGGTATGTGCATAGCTTTACGTCTGATTGTTTATAAAATCTCATACTATCTCGCAAATATAACACTCAAAAGACAATAATAAGAAACCGAGATATCCTACCAGATATAATAGCTACATAAAACTATAGCGTGAATAAATACCGGTTGAATGAATATGTAAAATAGTCAAACAAACAACATTGTAGTTTCATTACGTCTACGAAAAAACAGTATATATCTCAGAGTAAATGCCTCTTGTAGCTCCGAGTAAATGGCTATACAGCAAATTAACCAAGTCACGGTTTAGACATGTGCGTAGACTCTGCACCATCTTACAACAAGAGTATGACACTAAAAACAGTATAACATATAGAAATATGATACGAAGATAGTGTTTTCAAGCTCGAGCTCATCTAACCAACTGTGAACTGTAAATTTTAAAAACAACTGCTGATTTTTTTTCCAGGAAATTTGATGTAGTTTTTTTGCATCAAAGATCCTCAAGTGTTCTAAAATCTTGAAAAAAATCTTGGCCGGATGGGGGGGAGCTCTGGACAAAATAAACAAAAATTTGACCTCTCAAAATGTCTTGAAAGTAGAAATTTTAGAACATTTTTTTAACAGAGCACGACAATAGGCATCTTGGATAGAAATTTTGCATGCACATAGAACACTTGACCATTTGATGCAGAAATTTCACTTTTTTCCTTCTTTTCAAATTTATTGTTCATTCGGGAGTAGATGAGCTCAGACACTAATAGCGATTTTGATATTATATCACTTAACCGATGTTACGTTATTTTTAAAAACTGAAGAGTTGATGACATACCGGTTGGATTATAAGGCAGATCACTAAATTAACCTTTCGGAGAATAGAAGGCTTCGGAAAACTGTTTCAGTTGCATACGAGGCATTTTGCCTATATTTAATGGATAACCTTGAGGTGCCAGCATTATTGTCAAAATCTAGTGATGGTTTTATATTTGATAAATATTCATCCATAACCTAGATCAGACAGTAGTTAGAAAACTACGCCTTGCAGAAATGAGAGGAAATTTGACAATGTGCTAAGTACCTCAAATTTGGTCTACAATAGCCGTTAGGCTCGTCGCTGGCGTATCTACGCGAGCAAGAGATAATATATTGCAGTCGAGGAAGCGAACGGAAGGGTGAAAGGTCTGCTGCCAAAAATGTTAAATGCACGGATCACAA
>NC_057802.1:553002066-553010832 GCF_018294505.1 Triticum aestivum
AACGCCCTCGGCGCGGAGGTCTTGGCGGCCGGCAGAACTAGCGGCACCCGTTGATGACAACGATGTCACACCTAATCGTGAAGGAACCGCCCCTCAAATGCCTCGATTTCCCATATCCTTCCTCTTGATGAGCTTTCAGCATCCCTGTACGCCATAGCTCTGAAATTGCAGGTCTCTGGACTTAAACAACAGCGAGGGCTGGCTCTTCTTCTTGGGGAAGCACGGCAGGCAGCGCGGGCTCCGTTCCTCCGCCGCGTCGGCCGCGAAACAAAACCGGACACGCGCCCAGACCATCTTGGCCATGTACTCCTTGAGGACAAGGTAGAGGAGATGTAGCGCCTATCGAACAAGCGGTTGGGGTAGTGCCAGAGGCTCCAGCGATGGCCACCGACGGCGAACGGGAGAGACTCGATATGTTGCCCACTCAATGTGTCGGAGTAGCCCTCGATCTTGAGGAGGTGTCGGCATTGGCGGATCTAGGGCTGGGGTCATGGGGGCCATGGCCCCCATACACAAATTACAAATTCTATTTTACTAGTGCAATGTTTGTCCATCATACTAATTTTGGTGTAGTGTAGTATTTTTTTTCTAGCCATTGTAATGTTGTTCATTGCTTCCCCCACATTGTCAAATCCTAGATCCGCCACTGCGTGTTGGTGATGATCTTGGAGGCGGTCGTCGGCATTGCTGTAACACACCGGCGATCGAGGGGCACGGCTACGAACGCCCTCGGCGCGGAGGTCTTGGCGGCCGGCACGACCTCCTGGTAGCGGCACCTGTTGATGACAACGATGTCACACCTAATCGTGAAGGAACCGCCCCTGAAATGCCTCGATTTCCCGTATCCTTCCTCTTGATGAGCTTTCGGCATCCCTGTATGCCATAGCTCTGGAATTGCAGGTCTCTGGACTTGAACAATGGTGAGGGCTGGCTCTTCTCCTTGGGGAAGCACGGCAGGTAGCGCGGGCTCCGTTCCTCCGCCGCGTCGGTCGCGAAACAAAACTGGACACGCGCCCAGACCGTCTTGGCCATGTACTCCTTGAGGACAAGGTAGAGGAGACGTAGCGCCTGTCGAACAAGCAATTGGGGTAGTGCCAGAGGCTCCAGCGGTGGCCACTGACGGTGAACGGGAGAGACTCGATATGCTGCCCACTCAATGTGCTGGAGTAGCCCTCGATCTTGAGGAGGTGTCGGCATTGGCGGATCTAGGGCTGGGGTCATGGTCTGGCCCCCATACACAAGTTACAAATTCTATTTTACTAGTGCAATGTTTGTCCATCATACTAATTTTGGTGTCGTGTAGTATTTTTTTTCTAGCCATTGTAATGTTGTTCATTGCTTCCCCCACATTGTCAAATCCTAGATCCGCCACTGCATACATACGCACACTTTATTTTATAAACATTTTCAGAGGATTGAGCTGGTAAATATTAAAATCAACAAGGTCACTACATACACCTCGTTAACTGAACCAACTTGTGGTTGAGATGGTTAGGTGGACAGGGGTATCCGAGCCCACCAGGGTTAAGTCTTGTTGCTCGCATTTATCTTGGTAAAATCTAAAGAGGTGCTCCTAGAGATAGGGTGTGCGTTCATAGGAATGGATGTATCCGCGTTTATATGAGCGCTTGCGTCTGTACTGTGGTAGAAAAAAACGAAGCATCTTCTCCCACCAAACTAACTTCATAAAAAAACCTAAGATAAATCTAAGAAGTGCGAGCAGTTAGGGACGCACTTCAGTGTAACATCCAGCCCGCTTTAGTCAAGCAAGTGAACTAAAATTTAAAAAATTAAGGGTCAGAAATACCCTAAATATACCCATTTGCACACCTACGATCACCTGTATGTGCTCGGTTCGCCGCTTGTTCGCCGACATATTTTGGACAAACAAAACACATACACGTTTAGTTTCAGATATTTGGCAGTTGTTCAATCAACGAGCATAGCAAATGGGCAGCAGGTCTTATTTCACTTTTATAGCAGCTAAATGGGAGGAAGTGCCCTTCTAATCCCAGCCTCTATGAACAATAAAATCAAAATGATTCTTTTTACAATAAACATTACCTAGTAGTTTTCTTTCTGCGTCCAAATTTTTGTTATGAAATCATATTCTTGAAGGTGTGCAATTATTTTTGACAAAATCATCACTCCAAAATACTTTACAAAATTGAAAGTCATCTTCTGCTCCTGAGCTCTGAGCTCGCAATGAACAGTAAAATAAAAAAGAATTGTAGAAAACAAAGCAAAAAACTTTGAACTTTTGTGACGGACTTTGACAAATATTTTCAGTGGTCGCAAAGTTTCATTATGGAATGACATTTGGGAAATTCATGGCGAAAAAAAAACGACACTCCAAAATGCATTCGAAAATAGCATTTTTGAAGCATCAATTTTTTTTTGCTATGACTTCTCCGAATGTCATTTATTTCACGATGAAATTTTGTGAGCACTCAACATTTGTCATCGGGAATGTTTTTTCTTCACAAAATGTACACGTTGCACTACGATCAACAATGTCTGTTGCCAAGAAAAATCAAAATTTGTTGAACTGATTAGTATTATTATTTTTCTGATTTTATCTTTCACAAGTGTGCATTTGAGCTCGGGTACATAAACTCCAGCCCCTAAATGGGTTCCTTCCAAAAAAGCTTAACCGCAATAGCCCCAGTTGCGCTCTGCCGCCAACACTTGAATTATACAAGTATACAATTGCTTAGTGTCCACAAACACAATACACATTACACAAAGTCACGTGCTACCAGTGAAGGCGAGACCATCCAGGACCAGAAGAGAAGGGCTTCCTTATTACAGGGGCAGCGAGAACTAGGTTCAGATCTTAGTTCCCCGAGTGTCCATTTCGATTTCAACAGGCCAGCTGCAATACAGAACAAAGACCCTTTCAACATCGCACCTGCACCCCCTGCTAGTGCTAGGATATACATGGTTCAACAGGCACTCAGTTCTTGTGCTGCATCCTGCCACTCTCCGCGCCAGCGTAGGGATCTATGGTAACGTTGATCACCGCCGGTTTCCTGGCGCGAAACGACTCTGAGAGGGCGGATCTTAGCTCGTCCGGTGTCTCGACAAGATAACCCTTTCCTCCGAAGGCTTCCATCATCTTGTGGTAACCTGCGCCAGGAACGAAGGAGGTTGGGGCGGGGTCATCTTTGTAGGGGCCCGTTAGTTCATCTGGGCCTCTTCTGTCACCACCGTAGACGCCATTGTTGTTGAAGACAATCACAACAACAGGCAGCTGGTACCTCACTAAAGTCTGAAAAGTGAAACGGTAGATTATAGGTAATTAGGAGATCTGTATTTGCTCCAACGTAGTCGAAGTAAATGCTTGATATGTCATACAACTATTTTAGAACTGAAAACTGTTTCTTCAATGTGAGACTAATTATCAGGCAGAAACACACATAACAAACAACATGAGTAAGGCCAACATGAAGGATACCTAAACCAAAGCTATTAGTAACAACAAAGGCCACCTGGATGAAGCTGGCAAACAAACAAAAAACATATAATCGATAACTAACAGACAAAAAATTGATGATGTATAAGTTACTATAATGAATCACTAACTGGTATTACATGGAATGAATTGGTAACACAGGTTCAATTATCTGATGAGCCTGATCGCTTTAGCTGGGCTCTGCGTCAGAAAGGGCAATTTTCTGTCCTTCGATGCACTTATGTATTCTTCTGTAATATACTCTCACTAAGCTGTGGAGTTGGGTCGAGGAGTAATTCTCAGCAAATATAATTTGCTCAAAAGAAACCGGCAACTAAGTAAGTCATGTTTCTTTTGCGGACATGATGAGGCTATCCAGCAACTCCTTTGATTGTCACGTTGCTCGCTTCATGTGGGGGTTAGTGCACATAGATTTTAATTTAAATCCTTACTAGCATCACACAATGTTTGGGCAATGGTTAGACGGTCTAGGATGGGTTCTTCACTCTACTATCATGTGTGGATCTGTGGTGGTTTGTTGGGTTATTTTGGTTGTGCCACAATGATGTTATTTTTATAAGAAAGCTTTCCGGCATCCAAACCAGGTTATTCTCGTGTGCAAGATTGCTACGGTTATGGGAACTATTGCGGAACTTCTGGAGACTGCCGGGATGGAGTTCTGTTCTACTGATATTTCGCGAATCTAGGTGATGCTGGCGTTGGTTAGTGCTTTTTAGGCATGTTCGATGCTTGTTTTTTCCTGCCACTTGTTAGCCTAAGGACTTATTTCATCTTCTTGGTGCAGAGGCTAGGAGAAATAAAATATCCCTTCATAGCCCGCCCCCCACCCCCCAACCCCAACAGCACAGTGGTGTTTACAATGGTGGTGATATCTGTAAGTTGACAAAACTGGGTTTCTACATTCAGGACATGTATTTACAAATGAACCAGCATGAACAATCCTCGGGCACCCTATATTTGGTCAAATATACCAAACCACACCTTTAAGAATCAATTTCAAGGACCATAGTTCTTTTTGGAAAAACGTCACAGACTACGGAAATGCTAAAGGTGTAGTTTGTGCAACAGTTTGCAAGAGACATGTCAAACTGTGAAATTAATGTGTGAAATATACTCTTTAAATAACAGGTCATCTTTGTATATCAATTCAGCCTTTTTTGCTGTGATGTCATAGATCATAATGTGTTCGAGAAATCATAGTTCATAATAATACTTGTGAGAGTCAGTGTACTTGGATGATGTGTCTACTGTCTAGTATTGTCTGAATTATTGACAATGAGCATTTCCACTGTCCTGGAAAGACACCTCAGCGGTTCATATCGTGTCCCCATGGACCCCATCTAATGGCTATAATTGCTTGGTGCCTTCTGGTACTACTTCATGCTAAGAAGCTGTGAAGGTGGAGGTACCAAGTCACAAGGGGCAGAATAGCAATGTTTCGTGGCATTTTCTGATCACAGAGACTGACCCCCCGCCCCCACAAAACCCCAACAGCACAGTTGTGTTTACAATGGTGGTGATATCTGTAAGTTGACAAAACTGGGTTTCTACATTCAAGACATGTATTTACATAACCAGGCACCCTATTTTTTTGTCAAATATACCAAACCACACCTTTAGGAATTAATTTCAAGGACCATACTTCTTTTTGGAAAAACATCACAGACTACGGAAATGCTAAAAGTATAGTTTGTGCAACATTTTGCAAGAGACATGTCAAACTGTGAAATTAATGTGTTAAATATACTCTTTAAATGACAAGTCATCTTTGTATATCAATTTAACCTTTTTGCTGTGATGTCATAGATAATAATGTGTTCGAGAAATCATGGTTCATAATAATACTTGTGAGAGTCAATGTACTTGGATGATGTGTCTACTGTCTAGTATTGTCTGAATTATTGACAATGATCATTTCCACTGTCCTGGAAAGACACCTCAGCGGTTCATATTGCGTCCCCATGAACCCCATCTAATGGCTATAATTGCTTGGTACCTTCTGGTACTACTTCATGCCAAGAAGCTGTGAAGATGGAGGTACCAAGTCACAAGGGGTAGAATAGCAATGTTTCGTGGCATTTTCTGATCACAGAGACTACACTGGGGACAACCCTATCCCTCACAGACACTACACCAGGGACAACCCTATCCCTCATTGGCTGCTTGCAAAAACTTCATGCACGCGCAAACTGTCCCCTACTGTTTATGAGTAAGAAAAAAAAGCCCGTCTATGCCTCTAACCACTCTTAACGGGCAAACATACCGTCAACCCCCACGCCTCCTCCATGAGTTTCACTAGCTGGACCACCTATCTCCCCTGCTTTGCTTCTCAACTACAAGTCCGGCCTAGCGTAGCAGGCCGGCAGTAACTGCAGCATCGGCTGCGCGAGCGTCACATGCTCATCACCATCAGCATCAACCTCAAACACGTACTCCGACATTACAGGGTACCACCAGCCGGAGCTAGGCTTCCGCACTGACCTCGAGGTGCTCCTTTTCAGATCCAACCGCTTGTGGTGCATCCTCGAATCCATACTCATCCACCCCTGCCACAGCCCCCACAGCTCAATTTCACCTATGGCTGTTCGTAAAGTATAGAATGCTGGTGTTTAGTGTCTGTGTTTCTGTGTCAGTGAGTTAAAGATGTCTTCTGAATATTAACTTATGTTGCTGCGTGAGATGTGTGTTTGATGTCTTTGATCTTCTCTTTTGGCATCTGTAACCCGGTAAGAAGTTGCATCTACTTTTCAGTGTTCAGTTCTGCTTAGGAGGTACCAGTACCTTCCAAGCACGGTAGAAACGCTCATTGACAATAGCATGAAGTGCCCAATCTACTACCCTTGCTTGTCTCACCCAAAAAAAATGTGAATTTCAGCTCACAACAACATGATAATAACACAACAACATGAAACAAAGAAGGGTACCAATAATATGCCGCTGCAAATGAAACTAAGTAAGCTGTAAATGCCATCACACGTACCTCAACCTCCATTGCACTGAAACCGAATCCAGAGTCGCCCTCCACAGCAACCACGAGTCGTTCTGGCTCAGCCACTGCTGCCGCAACACAGTACCCCAACCCGACACCCATCGTCCCCCATGTTCCTGCATCCAGTCTTGTCCTTGGCTCATTCTGCACAAGCACAGCCCTGCCAACATCCATGGTGTTGGCCCCTTCTGAGACCACTACTGGAGCAGGGCTCCGCTCAGCAAGGATCGCATCGCGAATGATCCGCATGGGTGTCATGAAATTGAACGGCACAACATCCTTCACAAGCTGTGCCTCCATCTTAAGCACATTATCCTTGCTCTTCTTGGTGATTGCTTCAACCCATGGGTGCGACCGCGCCAAGCAGAATGGCTGATCCTTGATCTCCCTGTTGAGGAGCTCAACAACTCTCTTTGCATCTCCAACGAGGCCAACCTGGGGCTTCCGAAGCTCAATCTCATCCTCGGAAACGTCCACAAGTATGAACTTGACATCCTTGGACCACTTGGGAGGCTCACCGAAGTGAAGCAACCAGTTGAGCCTGGCGCCGACGACGAGCGCCACATCGCACTGCCCAATGGCGAGGGAACGTGCCGCGGTGGAGGAGAGCGGGTGCACATCTGGCACGACCCCCTTCCCCATGGGAGTCGGGAGGAAGGGGATGCCGGTGGTGTCCACCAGCTTCTGGATCGCCTCCTCGGCACGGGCGTACGCCGCGCCCTTCCCGACCACGACCAGCGGCCGCTCGGCGCGCCGGAGCAGCTCGGCCGCCTCCACGATGCCCTGGTCCAGGGACTTGTGTTTCGGCGGGGACGGATCGGCGGAACCGGCGGCGGCCGCGGCATCCGCTATGAGGGAGGCCGCCTCGGATTCGGCGAGGGTTTGGTGGAGGACGTCGGAGGGGATGTCGAGGTAGCAGCCGCCGGGGCGGCCGGCGACGGTGGCGGCGAGGGCCTGGAAGACGAGGCGGGGGATGTCGGCGATGGCGGCGGCCTTGACGGCGAGCTTGGCGAAGGGCCTGGTGGCGGCGATCTGGTCGAGCTCCTGGAAGTCGCCGCGGCCGGCGTCGCGCTGGTCGCAGGAGCCGGAGACCATGAGGAGCGGCCAGGCGTTGGCGGTGGCGTGGGAGAGGCCGGCGAGGCCGTGGACGCAGCCGGGGCCGGAGACGGTGAGGAGCAGGCCGGGGCGGCCCGTGAGGAAGCCGTAGGCGGCGGCGGCGTACCCCGCGGACTGCTCGTTGCGGAAGGCGAGGAAGCGGCACCCCGCGGCGGCGGCGCGGGAGGCCAGCGAGGTCACCGGGATGCCCACCACCCCGAACATGTGCCGCGCCCCGGCGGCCGCCAGGGCGCGACCTGCGAGCGCGCTGCCGTCGACCCTCGCGGCGGAGTCGGACGCCATCTGTGGTGGGGGATGGGTGGGTTCTCCGATCCGGCTCCGAGTGGTTGGGCGTGGGTTCGCTGGCTCACGGAAGTTTATAAAAGGGGGTCAGTTAGTCACTGGCGGCGGCGAGCCGGCGGGCTAGGCGGGGCGGATGTGCCTCCCGGAGGCTGCGGTGTATCTGGTTCCGGTGGCGTCCGGCGGCCGGTGGGGAAATCTGCTGGAAGTAGAGGAAGAGTGTTCCTTTTCCTCTGCTCCTCTCGTCCACCAACCTGTTCTCTTGCCCACCAGAGTCTGCATAGACTTCATCATCATGTTCAAAAGCACTTTCCCCTCCACTGAAACGATCAGGCCAACATACATAGGCAACTCCATAGTTCCAGGTAAAATGGTTGTCAATGAATATGCTCGGTTCCAAGAGGCCGCGTCTGAAATTTTATTTTAGGCAAGTCGATTTTCTGAATCATTTGATTAAGATCCAACATCTGTATTTTCTTTCCCTCCAACTTTTTTTGCTTCTCCAACTATTTCTCCTTTCATAGAATCGATTTACCCAAATTATAAATCCAGCCAACTTTTATTTTAAACGTAGCACACTAAGAGATGCTCACATACACTCAACCTACAAGCTCACTCATTGTATCCCTATAAGCGCGGGTGAAGCTTAATAGGGGCCGAAGTGGGCGGCTATGGCCTACCCAGGTTTTTGCAAAAAAGAAAAAAAATACCAATGCTTCGGAGCCCAGCCCCACCACCTGAAGGTTGTAGTCCCTCATCCCTTTACACGATCGATTCAATCTTGAAGGCTCCGTCCTCGCACGAGCAGCCCCGATAGGTTTAGCACCGACAGTTCGTAGGGCAGTCGCATAGACACATGGCACCGAGCAGCCACTGCACGGCGGCGCCTCGCATCACACATGCAAAC
>NC_057802.1:553011176-553016748 GCF_018294505.1 Triticum aestivum
GTCAACGGTTGCTTGTCTTACGGGCACCGTCCATGAGGTCCGGCCATCCAGCAATAGTGTTCATTGTACTACCATAATTCAAAATGAATAGATCAAAAAACTTCCGGCAAAAAAAAAAGAGCCGGCGACGCCCTCTACCCTCTGCTGCACATGCGCATATCAAATTTCCTGTAGGCTGTCGGCATAACACTTTGAATAGTCTGAAATTCAATCATTTGACGAACAAAACTAAAACTACTATGCACTGACTATACCTACCAAAAATCATAGTATGGTTGAATTTTTGAAATTTTCGGTTCGCTCCTTTGAGTGCACGCTCAATTTTTCGTTTGAAGCTCTGCAACTACTATTGTTTATCTTCGAATATAAGATGTCCTTTGGACGTCTCTTTAGAAAAGAGACTTAAAATCATTTTTGGCACAAAACACAAAAGGAATAGAGCAACGTCGATGTATTTTTTTACACCGTTTCGTTAGGGCGTATGGTACCTGGCGATTTAGGGGCGACGCCCTGCCGCCGCCGGACTTTGTCCTGGCCGCCGCTGGTGATCTTCCCGTCTGCGTGCCTAGGCCGCATGTCGGACCCGTTGCGGCTTCGTCCGCCTCTCCGCTGCTGGGTCTGCATGGCCGTAGCAGCCCTGCTATTGATGGATCTGGACAGGCCAACGCCTCGTCTGATTGTCTGCCACTATTCAAGGTTGGTGCACCGTCGAGTGTGAGAGGGCATCCCCAATCAGACGGGGTTGGTCATGGAGAAGGAGCATACGGGGGTGAGGATCATAGCAGTCCCCGTCCAGCCAGCGTACAGTTTGATCCCGGTGGCTCTACCAAGAACCCTAGTTCTATGTCGCACAGGCCGATGGCTAAATCAGTGAACCTGAAAGTTGGTTGGAGTGAAAAAGGGGCATCCGGCGAGGACGCTACCCACCCGAAGCCAGCCAACGGGGGACCTATATGCCATGCGGCGGCGGCGCCGCCGCCGGAGACGCACACATCACATGTGCCTCGAACAAAGTTACCGGGAAACCAGACTAGCAACGTGAGCCTTTTGAGTTGGAACTGCAGAGGAGGAGGGAATTCTCGGACTGCTCGTGATCTTGTGAGCTTGGTGCAGACTCATTCCCCCAGTATTGTTTTCCTGTGTGAAACTAGGCAGTCCAAGGATAGAATGAAAAGATATATGCCTCGTCTAGGGTTAAGAGGCTTTGATGCAGTCGATACTGTTGGTTTGAGTGGAGGTCTTGCTCTCTATTGGCATGAGTCATTGACTCTCGATGTAAAATCTATGGACCAAAGGCATATTGATGCGTACGTGAGTGGTGCAGCGGGTGAGCCCCCTTGGAGACTTACTTGCGTCTACGGCGAGCCAAGGACGGAGAACCGACACCGCATGTGGTCTCTCCTCCGTGATCTTCACCAACAAGCTGACATACCGTGGATGGTAATTGGAGACTTCAATGAGGCTATGTGGGGTTTCGAACACTTCTCCGAGACTCCTCGTTCAGCAGGTCAGATGATTGATTTTTGTGATGTTTTAGAACTTTGTGGCCTTGGTGGTCTTGGGTTTTCAGGCCTCCCTTACACCTATGACAACCGCCGCCATGGAAGGGCGAATGTCAAGGTACGTCTCGACAGGGCAGTGGCTAATAACCAGTGGCGTGATATTTATGCGGATGCCAATGTTCAGCACCTGGTGGCTCCTACTTCGGACCACGCCCCCATCCTTCTCCGGTGCTTCACTGAACCACCTCGGCAGGACAATGGCAGGAGGTGCCGCCATTATGAGGTGGCCTGGGAACGGGATGCGGCACTTCCCGAGGTGATTGCGCAGGCCTGGGCAGCCGCAGGCGCCATGGGTAACCTCGGTGACGTGGCTGCGGCGCTAGGTGAGCTCATGCATGCTCTTCATGGCTGGAGCAAAAAGAAATTTGGTAATGTTGTTAAGGAAATTAATAAATCCCGTACGAGACTTGAGGAACTAATGGCTATGAATGCAGACCATAGAACCATCAGAGAGGCTACAGATCGTATGAATGAATTGCTTTACAGGGAAGAAATGCTTTGGATGCAGCGGTCGAGGATTGACTGGTTACGGGAGGGGGACCGTAATACAAAATTCTTCCATCGTAGGGCAGTTTGGCGCGCGCGCAAAAATCGTATTAAATCTCTCATGGATGAGGCTGGGGTAGTGCAAAAGGACTCGACCACCATGGTGGAGATGGTTACAAATTATTTCTCAACCCTGTTCACCTCTGACACCTCGTTATGTGCGGATCCTATTATTGATCTTATTCATGCTAGGGTTACTGACATAATGAATGAAGGTCTGTGCGCAGATTTTTCTGACAAGGAGATTGCAGATGCGCTGTTCCAGATTGGGCCTCTCAAGGCCCCTGGACCTGACGGTTTCCCAGCTAGAATGTTTCAGAGAAACTGGTCGGTCATGAAGGATCATGTTATTGCTGGAGTGAAGGAGTTTTTCAGGATAGGGATTATGCCAGAGGGGGTCAATAATACCGCTATCGTGCTCATTCCTAAGGTTGACAACCCCGTTAAACTCACAGACTTCAGGCCTATCAGTTTATGCAACGTTATTTACAAGGTGGTGTCGAAATGTTTGGTGAATAGGTTAAGGCCTATACTTGATGAGATCATCTCCCCAGAGCGTAGTGCTTTTGTGCCAGGCAGGATGATAACTGACAACGTGTTGGTTGCGTTTGAGTGCATACATCATATTCAGCAAGAGAAGGACCCTGCGAGAAGCTTCTGTGCATATAAATTAGACCTCTCAGAGGCATATGATCGGGTTGATTGGGTTTTCTTGAAGCGGACGATGCAAAAGTTGGGTTTCGCTGACTGATGGGTGAACTGGATTATGACTTGCGTCACCTCGGTTAGATACATTGTCAAATTTAATGGCACCCTTTGGATTCGTTCACCCCGTCGCGTGGGCTTCGTCAAGGTGACCCCCTCTCCCCTTTTTTGTTCCTGTTTATTGCTGATGGGCTTTCTGCTCTGTTGAAGGATGGAGAGGAAAAAGGACTATTCACATCTTTGAAGGTGTGTCGGCGGGCGCCTGGCATCTCCCACTTTCTGTTCGCTGATGACACCCTCTTGTTTTTTAAGGCAGACTCACACCAAGCTAATGGGGTCCGCTCAATAATCACAACTTATGAAGGCGCCACAGGGCAACTCATCAACCCAGCTAAATGCAGTATTATGTTTGGTAGAGCTTGCTCAGAGAATGACCAAAACAGTGTTAGAGCAGAGTTGCAGGTTCAGCTCTCAACTTTTGAGGAGAAATATTTGGGGCTCCCAACTCCTGATGGCAGAATGTCCAAAGGAAAATGTCAGAATCTACAAGCCCGCTTGACAAAAAGAATGATTGCTTGGGGAGATACTCTATCCTTGGCAGGCAAGGAAACGATGATCAAGGCAGTCGCACAAGCTATACCCACTTATATGATGGGCGTGTTCAAGCTTCCCATGTCTGTCTGTGACGATCTTAACAGGATGGTCCGTAATTTTTGGTGGGGGTCATCGAAGGGGAAGCGAAAAACACACTGGCAAGCTTGGCCAAAAATTCAGAGGCATAAGTTGTGTGGTGGACTGGGCTTTCGAGATTTCAGGGTGTTCAATCAGGCCTTGCTGGCTAGGCAGGCTTGGAGGTTATTAACTAAACCTGACAGTCTTTGTGCGCAGGTTCTTAAAGCCCGCTACTATCCCGAGGGAAGGATGGAGGATACTGTCTTTACTGGGAATGCATCAGTGACTTGGCAATCCATCCAGCACGGCCTCGACCTATGGCGGGTGCGCAGCGGTATGCAAATCCGCATTTGGCGAGATAGGTGGCTGCCTCGAGAACCATCTGGCCAGCTTATCACGCCCCAGGGAACGTGCCGACTCCGGCGTGTGTCCGATCTGTTGGGCGCAAATGGGGCCTGGAAGGTCGATGTTCTCCGCCAATATTTTCTTCCGATCGATGTCGATACCATCACCAGCATAAAGACTTCCCCTCGTGCCTCGGACGATGTTCTGGCATGGGCCCCGGAGAAATCTGGTGTCTTCTCCGTCCGTTCAGCATACCGCTTTGCCATGGATGAGCGCGAACATCCGCTGGCAAGCGCATCGAGCAGGGCACCGGATGGTCGGCGCGCCATCTGGAAGACCATATGGGGGTGCCCTGCTCCCCCAAAGGTACGAGTCTTTGCATGGAGGCTGGTGTCTAATTCTCTCGCTATTTGGGCAAATAAATTTACGCGTAATCTGGAGCTTAATGATCTTTGTCCCCTATGTGGTGTGGAACGCGAGGATGGCTTCCACGCTATGTGCAGATGCCCTCGAGCCAGGGACCTATGGAGAGCTGTGGCAAGGGACTGGCCCCTTCCAGACGTCGACGAGGTGCGCTACACAGGACCAGAATGGCTACTCGGTGTGCTCGATCAGCTACCTGAGATTAGCCGCATGGTGCTGTTGATGGTTCTTTGGCGTATTTGGCATGTCAGAAATGAGATTACACATGACAAAGCTCCGCCGTCGACGGAATCTTCCAGACGCTTCCTTCAAAGCTACATAAACTCTTTGTTGTGCATCAAGCAGTTTCCACAGGAGGACCAAGTCAAAGGGAAGATGGTGCTTTCGCCGGACAGTGTACGCCTTGCTCCAAACCAAGTGAAAAAGCAACGTGCGTGTGAAGCAGAGATGCAACGCTGGTCACGGCCGCCGGATGGTTGGAGTAAGCTAAATACGGATGGTAGTTATGTCGCTGCTAATCGTACTGCTGGGTGTGGTATGGTGTTGCGGGACGCCCATGGTGAAATTATTTTCACAGCATGCCGGCAGCTCTTTGCATGTGATAATGCCCTTGATGCCGAACTGGAGGCATGCAAAGAAGGCCTCGCGCTTGCACTGGAGCGCACGACCTGCCCCATCCAGGTGGAGTTGGACTGCTCGGAAGCAGTGGTGATGCTACAGGCCACTGAACGGAACCGGTCGAGGCATATGACCATTGTGAGTGAAATTTAGGAGATGTTAAAAGTTGATAGGGAGATCTCAGTTACTCTTATTCGCCGTACCAAAAATAAAGTTAGTCATAGTCTAGCTGCCTACGGGCGTTGTACTCCTCGGACTGCGGTGTGGTTAGGAGGAGGTATAGACGAAATTGTGAACTTGTGCAAAGATGATGCACCACCTTAAGTAATGAGATTTTCCTTTTCCCCGCCAGAAAAAATAGAGCAACGTCGGACAAAAATGCGCTGCTCTTTTTTCTGCAAAAAAAGTAATAATAACTCCAGATCGCCATTTTTTTTGTGGTCGTTACGCATGGGCCTACGCCGCAGCTTTCAGCCCAGACGTGCCTGGCCCACTCTCCTGCTCTACTCGGCCCGACCAACTCGCACTGCAGCATAGTCCCCGTCCCGTGATCCTCAAAAAAAAAAAAAATCCCTGTCCCCGTGTCCCGTGCACGCGTACTCCATCTCCGGATACCTTGTCTAAACAAAATATCTCCGGATACCTAAAAAAAAAAACAACTCCGGGTCGACGCCACCGCCCACCGCCGCCGTATCTCACCC